>NW_022756589.1:706195-795802 GCF_011630105.1 Anneissia japonica
GAGGTAGGATAGAGTGAAATTATTTTAAACGTATTTTATTTATGGTTCGGTAACTAGCATGCCATCATATTTTTTAATCTCTTCATCCTCTTAATTATCATCATCCACACCATCATCATCATAATAATCATCACCATTATCGATTGATAATTAGAATAGGCCTATCATAATAATTAAATCATTATCGACTAATAATAAAATAGACAAATCATTATAATTTCAAATTCAAAGTTTATTGATAATAACTTGTTAATTAACAATAACATGTAGAAAAATATATATAAAAATGGTGTGCTAATTTTAAATATAAGATTAATTAATTTGTATTTAAGTTATAATATACATTGCAACTATTATCTTTACAATGATAATGATACAATACAACATAGGTTATACAAATGAGTGCAAAACATTTTAAAAGTTTTATTTACAATGCTCCGACTTTTACAATTTTTTGAATAGTTATTTACACTTTTTCTTTCACAATTGCATTACTCAATGTCCCTTCCTCGAAGTGGAGCACAATCTCTGTGGCGAAAATTTTGTCTGTCCATTTTTGGTTTACCACTTGGTTGCCTAAAAGAGTAATAATAATGATGATGGTAACAATAACAGTGATAATAATAATAATAATAATAATAATAATAATAATAATAATAATAATAATAAAAAACACAATAAAAAACATACAATGTCGCTAAAACAAAAACAAATACTACTAAATAATAATAATCTAAATTTAATACTTAATAGGTATGAAACATAATAAAATACAATATTGTACTTACTCTTCTAAAAGACTTCTAAAAAAGGTCTTGCGCTGTAACTTGCATCATTTCGGCAAAAGTATCTCATTAATCACAGAATTATAAATAAACGCCGTAAAATATAAAGCAGATAATGCACTTTCTCAGAGTATTCTTCGAAATAAAGCAGTTACTAACCAGGCATTATTAGCTGAGGATTCCAAGCTAATTAGTTAGATATTCGTTATACTTGCATCTGATTGGTTACTTACTATTTGTCTTGCGTGAAGTCAAGCGTTCAATGCATGTATGTAAGGCTTCGCGCACATAGTGCCTTTTCTCAGAGTATTTATAGTGAAATTTGCAGATAATGCCCAATTTTAAAATAAAATTTCATATTTCGAATGCCCGAAATAATATTTTGTGAAACACACTACACTAGTGATATAGGCTGTACCTTGTTTTTTTTTGTCTTTTTTTTACAGGTTAGCGGTTTCGAGAGAATTCTCTTTGGTGCCAGGCTTTAAGAAACCAATTTCTCTTTTGGTATTCCGCTAACCTGTCTGTTTTTTTTGTACTTCATTTTTATGCGTTTTTGTATATGAACATGCCGAATTTTAATAAATAGAAAAAAGTACTGTAGTATTATTGTGTCTTCTAATATTATGCCTGGCCCTATCCTTTGTACTACTGTGTTGTTTCATCAAATATTATATAGACATCACCTATGCCTATTATAGCATTAAAATAAATCCTGGCTAGCTAGCTAGGCTGGTAATATCAGTATGATTATAGAAATTAGATGGAAATTTGATAAAATAGGGTGATAGATTAGACATTCAGGAGTCACATAAGCTAAAAATCTCAATTTTGGAAAAAAGTGTACTTAATGCCTTTTCTCAGAGCAGGGCATTAGTAGTGTAAGTTGAAGTAAAAAAAAAATGAATGCATGAATGTAAATTCAGACCTGCCAACTCACCCGATCTTGTCGGGTGTCACCCGATATAAGATATAAAAAATCTCCAGTTCTCCCGATCAAATGTAATTTTCACCCGATTTTACTGATTTTACAGGTCCCCTGTAAAATGCTCCGATTTATGCATAAATTTGATTGATTTGATCGTTATTATTCAATGTTTTCGCCGCCTGCTCTCTTCGCGATGATAAACAAGCAGTACTTAATTAATGTTTTTTTTTTTTGTTTTTTTTTTTTGTTTTTTTGTTTGTTTTTTGCAGTACTTTTGTACCATTTAGTTTATACCACATAGGCCTAGTATGCCTTTGTCTTAACGTGTCTTTTTTAGTATCTTGCATCATCTTTTGGTTAATTCTGGAAACCTCCAGATTTTTTTTGTAAATCTCCAGATTTTTTGAAGATTTTTAAAAACATCTCCAGATTTTCATGACCCGGGGGTTGGTAGGTCTGTAAATTGCACAAAACATACAGTAAAATGGTAGACTTTTTTTTTCTTGACATTTGGCAAAATTTCACTATCCATATTTCTTATTGATATCGTTTTGTTATTCCCGCAATTATATCTTTATGATACTAAAAACAAACGTATAAAATATTTAAAATGATTTCGCCCTCCCTATAGTTAAATGTACCACATGTCTTTGATGCGTGCGTAGTGCATGGTTATTGTCCCAGAATATGATCCCTCACATGAGAGCAGTTTCCAGGGACAGTACATTTTATTTTATTTTTTTAATTTTTTTTCTTGTCTGAAAATGTCCGATAAGAGAGGCACATTATAGAATATAATTGAATGCCAGATGATTATAATTTTAAAAAATTCTACAATTATTGGCAATAATTTCATTTCATTCACTAGAATTTTCCATGATGCAATATGTATTGCTCAGGATTGGTCCAATCTGGGGGTGTGTACTAACCTATGACCTTTACGCGCTCAACAGGATCGAGACAAAACCTTACGATCATCTGTTTATCGTTTGGGAGCTCTTGCTGTACCGAAAGTATGACAATACAATGGAATGGATTAAAGATGACTTTGAACATTACTTGGTAACGTTTTGTTGATTACAGCATGTAACAGATTTTCAAAAGGATAAAATACGAGTAAGTGACTTTCTTTAGTAATTAAAAAAAAAACAGTTAAATTTACAAACAATGGCTGAACGTACTCATTTCATTGGCTGGCTGGCCGGCCCAGCGCAGGCCAGGCCTAATATATAATAGGCCTAGGCCTAATCCTTTTTCTACGCCTGGCCCTAGGCTAGGCCGTTAGTGATGTCAGCAGAGTAGAGTAGAGGGGCCTAGGCCTAGATATTAGTAGTAATAGAAGTACTATGCCTAGTATAGTAAGGATTTGAAAGGGCCAAAATTGGCCCTGCTACTAGCCTACTACTGTTAATAGTTATATCACTTATTTATGCTGCAATCGGGTGTGGAGTGTGGTGGTCGGGTGGCCTACCTAGGCCTATATAGGCCTAGGCCTAAGTATATACAGTAATGCCTCCCTAATTAGGCATGGGTCTAGGCCTAGCCTTTCAATACTGAATAGCAGAATAGGCCTCCTAAATATCTAGCCTAAGTTCTACATTTATTATGCTATACAATACCACCTGGTCGTAGGTAGTTTTCTGACAACACAACACAAGCAAGCAAGAATCAGTGCTAATGGGTATCACCACCATGCGCAGCAAAATAAAATGAAAGACGTATTAAGGAACCTCGTTTAACCATATCACCTGGAAGGGATTTCTTCCGACTTAGGACCCCTGAGACTGTTCTGGCTTTTTATTTCCATCAGTGTACAAACTTATGACAGCAGTTCTTTTTCATTTGCCTCTTCTATTATCTGATTTTTCCTAATTTTTTAAAATATTTTCATTGCTACATTGTTCCAAATGTTTACCTACATCTCTTTTTATATTTTTGAGCTATCAACCCACTGTATTGTCCATAAATTTATTGCTCCATAAATTTAGGCTGTCAAAAGGCAAGCCTTATATTGCTATTTTATTGATGGCCAGCTTCAAAGCCAAAAAAGAGTGTGGATAAAACCACCCTATTAAATTTGCTTATTGAAAGCTTCAAAGGACAAAAGGAAATGGCTTCATTGTTAAAGACATTGAAGTATGCCTATGATAACTTTAATGTGCCCTACATATCTAGGAACTTGTCATAGTTAATTATAACCCCATTGGATGTAAACTTTGTGCTGTACCATAAGTTCCTCAGTACCCGGGGAAATATATACCTTAAGCCTTGTGGATTCAGTACCAGACTAAATTATATTCAGTAATCCTTCATATCCTACCACCAGATGTTAGCCTTCTGGGAAACAAATGTAGTGAGCGTGTTCAATATTCTTATAATTTTATTGCCAAATCATACAAAATATTGAAATTACCCTACACAGTTGGATTAATTGCCCAACATTGCCCATAGTAGCTGTAAGTAGATTGCGCAGAATATTACATTACACCGTACTGCGCTGTGCATTGTCACATTAACATTTTTGTATAATTATTAATAAATAATACCAATGTTGCGAATTTATTATATTCTAATAGCTTTTAATGTTATTGACCAATAAACATAAACAATCAAAACAGAGATTACCAAGCTTTTACAAGAACAAGAATCCAAATGTTATGATGTTGCCATCAGCATTGTTGTCTAAAGATGAGAAAGGCGATGATTATGATAGCCTCTTTAAGAAACTAAATTTATAGTTTGTAAATTTTTATGAAAAAAATTACTTTTTGGACTCCACATACTGTAATAAACTTTCTAAATTTGCGACTGTTACAGAAAATATGTGATATACTGTATCATTTATGGACCTCACACGTAGCATTCTGAATATTTGCTAAGACTTCTGTTACAGAATGTAAGCTGCTAGTAGCAATCGCATTATGAATTCTAGACATTGAATTCAGAATTTGTGACAAGTTGATTCAGAATGCATCGGTAGTATTGCTTCACTTTTTTTTATATCATTCTATATCAATTCCAATGAGTATTTCATCAATTTATACAAGAGTATCTTTCTGTATATAATTTGTAATTCAAATATTGTAAACCACATTTGATTTACAGTATTTCATATAATCTGTTTTGAGTAACAGGAACACTGCCTTGACATAATTTGAAGAGCTTTGTGAAGCCAGCTCCGGAGGGAAAAAATGTTTATTGTTGTACAAGACACTAGAGGGATGTCTGAAGAAATAATTAGAAATGGCTAAAGTAATTTAAATAAGTTTTAGATATTTGAATATTAAAAAACTTATGGGGGGAGGGGAGGGGATGGTTGTAACTCCCCCTTTTCTCAGTTGCTTAATATTCAAAATTACATTGGCCCAACCCTATGTTGTATAAAAACAAATAATATAAATGTTGTATTCTTTTTTATAGTGATCTACCTTTGTGACAAGTTAATTTCATGGACATGGTTAAATATATTCCTCCTTCATTTATGCTATTCTGTGTTAAAGTTCTGTATTTTTATATGCAATATCTATCCATCATGACTGTGTACATTTTATCCCTTTTAATGTTTTAACCCTTCACTTGTTCTCAGCAAGTCATTGCCCTGTAGAATGTCCTGTCCACTTCTGATGATGGTATTAGTTACTCCTACTATTCTCACTGTCTCCTCATTACTCACTTTCTTAGTCCATCTTATCTGTTTTTTCATCTTACTGGAACCTCTTATGATTGAATACTGAACTACTGTACATTTAAAATGGATTCAAATATTCTGTTGTTAAGCACAAGTATGATAAATAAATGTTTTGAATATGGATTATCCTGCAAGACTGAAAGGAAGAGTGGCGTTATGTTTAAGATATAGTACCTGCCTTGCCTTCCAACACATCTGTGTTTTCCATCGTGTAAAATATTAGATGAGAATTAAATTTAATATACACCAATTTTTGTTTGTATCTTTATTTATTAATATTTGAATAACAGTACTGTGGCATCAAGCCGACAAAATAATAATTGTGGTAGGAATGTCAGGGAAGAAAAAGTTGGCTAAAAAATTATATTTGAGCATTATTTAATTATAAGGACTACAATTAGTGAGTTGCAATTTACAGTGTTGGTACTACAATTGTAATACAACAGACATTGCTGTGTGGATGCAAAGATAAGAGATTTATAGTCTGCATTTTGAGCTCTGTGATTATACTGGAACTGTTGTAAAGGTATGTATGGGTTGTGCTGGTCACCCTGTTTGAGCACCTCATTGTTGGATGGTATTTTACAGACTTGCTAGTACTGTAGTACTTACTTGAGCCCTAGACTACAAAACAATACAGAACAATAGAAGGAGAAGCTTCACTTCCTCCTTACTGATCCTCTTGGGTATTAAGGCAAAGTATACGTTGCTTCAGTAGATCCTCGGTAGCAAGCTAATAGAATTGTATTTGTTTTAAATGTGTTCACACTTGGTATGGAGGAAGTCTTGGGTCCTCCACCATGAAACTTTTTTGCATGACTTATCTTTAAGCAATGACAGTTGTTGCTATGGTATTCCCCCACCAACTGTGGAGGAGTTTAGGCCCAATAAAAAAAAAATGTTTAGTTTATCACCCCAGCGCACATGTCTTCTTTGGTACTGGAAAAAAAAAATTTTGAAAAAAAAATTTTGAAAATTTTTTTTTTTTAAATTTTATTTATTTATTTTTTTAAATTTATTTTATTAAATAGTTAGGAGATATTGTTTGCATTATCTAAATCATGTTTTACTTTGAATATTAATGCACCAGCAAACAACCCAAGGGTGATATTTGGCTTTAGCAAAATAAAAAAATTTAAAAAAATGCCTCCCTCCCTCATCACTTTTCCTGCCCAGATACTGTAGGGTGATAAACTAATAATATTTTTTATAGGGCCTTAGAGTGTGTTTAATCCGACTAATTGTCTACATTTTGTCATGCTTTTGCTTTCAATTTTAAAATGATTGGTGGTTTGTATTTTCTTGCGGAAAAATGCATGGACAAATTTTTGTCAATAGTTATTTCATTTGTTGTTTGGATGGGGAGCAATAATCTACGAAGCAAGTTGGGAATCAAATAAAAAGTTTTTGTTTTGTGGACTTTAGCATTAGCATAACTTTAGCATTAGAAAGTTAGGCATGGAACCCCAAAAAATATTATGTTTTTACCATTTTTGAAAATGGTTTCTGCCAAAAGCATCTAGTTGGAGATGGAAAAAAAAAAAAATTAAGGAACAAATAGATGCAAGAGTGCGAGAAAAATATTGTAATTTTTACTACCCTTAGGCCAATTTTGATAGTTATCTAACATTGTTTTACATTTTTTTATACTTTGTGAAGGACATTTACAATTTTCTTTTTGAAATTGGAAAATCGTAAAGTGCTGAATAACACCATAATATTCAGAGAGTGAACTTAAAAATATAATTCCCAAAGGCAACTCATAACGTACCTTTTATGAATACAGATTTGAGTATTACATTGTAAATGTACACTACTGTACTCATCTAAAAATATACACAATTTATATGTATTTACATAATCACTCTGCTTGATCTTAAAGTATACAATGACAATTCAAGAAAAATTATAATTTATTGTATTGTGGAATGTATTTTCCTATAAAACAGAGGGAAGAATTACGTTTCCAGAAATAACTTTATTTTACAGTTTTTACATTGCTTAATGCTCAGTTTTAATATTAAAATGCTTTTTACAATTGGTTGGTGTCAGGTCATTAAAACAGGTTTTCTAGCCACAGGCGGTTTACAGGCTGCACAATAGAGTTGTTGCAGGCTGCAAAAAAATTGCAGTTGGGCTGTATGTGGGATATTTTGCCTACCTGTGAGTGATGTAATGGGTACCTTGTAGGATAATTGGGTAGAGCTGCATGACAAGGGAGTGAAAGAGGTTGCGCATTGTGTATGATTGATTTTGTATCCAATGACATTTATATAACAAAAGAGCAGACTTCTATTCTGTGTATAAAAGTACTGTGTAAACAGTTTAACAGGTACCACTCTCTGTAATACATTATTGTAGGTCTATTAACATACCATATAACATGACTCTTTGGTTGCCAAATATTGACTAAGTTTTATATGTTTATATGCTATAAATAGTATTCCAAATATTATTCCTTGTAGATTGATTACTTGCTAGGGACTGCAGATCTTCAATACTTTATTGGTTTAACTGTTGGTTTTTAATTTTATTTTATTTCAATGTTTTTTTTTCTTTTTGCAGCACGGTGACTGATTTGTTTTTGAAATTGTAAAGTACAGTATACTATTTTGGCAATTTACAAATTTGTAATCATGTGAATGCTAGCCTATCATTTCAGGAGAATGTCTGAACAGCCCAGTAGCATTCAGTTATTGAAATATACCCGGGCTTATACCCAGATGAAGGCTAACATAAAAAATCAATCCTAATCTAGGAGGCGGGCTTATACTTGAGCAAGGACTTTATTATACTCTGGAGTTATAGTACTACCATAAATTTATGTTAAATGCATTAAAAATTATGATTACAGAAATGAAACTACATATCAAATGGCTTTATAAGTTCAAAATGACATTGTTTTTTGATATAAGCCTACTCCTTCATGTTTTGCAGATTTTGTGTCTGGCTCATACAAAGAACATTTGCTTGATATTGTAAATGGCAGAATTATCAGAATCGGTGCCGAGTAATACCTGTACTGCCTTCCATGATGTGGAATTGATTGAGGAAGTTCGACACTTTTTCAGTCGTTTGAGTACTTCTGATGAACATGAAAGAGAGCAAGCTTTAGATGAGGTGTGTGCTAGTTTGTTGGACCTGGCCATTAGTGGGTCAGCTGTAGGAGAATTTAACGGACATATTGGCTCCGGCCCCAAGTATGTCGATGAACGTACCCAAAGCTATTTACTTACAGCGATGCGATATCGTCAAACGTGTCCCTACAAAGATGTCAGGAATAAGATGTCTTCTCTACTTAAGTTGCTTCAAAAGGTAGGCCATTGAAATCACTTTATTATTCTACACATGAATTCAATGAATTTTATAGTTTAAGGTATTAAATGGAACTACTCACTACATTTATTTACTAAAATCTATCAAGAATATCGCCTGAATTTATGTTGAAATGTGTTCTATCTGTTATGAGCAAACTTGAAAAATAAATTACACAAATTGCTCTCATATCACTTTCAAATGATAGTTTCTAAAGTGCATGACACACATCACAAACTACCTATTGATTTTGTGCTGCCATATTTATCAAGGCAAATGAACCTTCTCATGTCATTCTTGAAGAGTTGGAATATTTTCATTGAAAATTTCTTTATTTCATATTTATGTTGATTTTTTAAATGTTTTTTTCTTTCCTCTTATATAATGATTTGACTTTACTGTATCAATTTGATATGTTGCAAAGTTGGAATTAAATGATTACATACCAGTCATTGTAAGGTAACAAATAAAGAGAAAAAACATCTTATTATTTAGAATAAATATGTATTTTATTTTGACACAGAGGTATAGTTGCCAGGTAAACTATCTTACTTTATATGTGTAGGAATATATTCTGTCAGAATAAAAAAAAACTGCTAATGTTTGAGTAGACGGCGAAGTCGTTGTACACTTAAAGATTTGTGCTGCTGTAACATGTAATTAAAATTACACTGAGAGGTCACACATAAGAAAGATTGATTTTTACAAGAGTATTAAGGCCAATGATGAATAGACCTGTTAATGGTAATAATCTTTTTCAAACCAATAGCCTTTGAAAGTCTGAACTCAAATTTTAATTTAAAAATGCACAGTAATTTAGTCTTTAGCCATTTCTTTCTCCTACTGTACCCACTAAAAATCCTGTTTGTTGTCCGGGTTTAGTATTAACAGTAAAAGGATGTGGTTTTGGTTTCTCTTTAAAAATGTGGTCACCACCAACACAAACCCATACAGTATATAGTAGGCCAGGCATACTGTAAACATGCTTAACTTTGACTAGCATGTTTGGATTTCTACAAAAGTTCCAGATGTTTTAACTAAAGTAAATAGATAGATTAGATACAGATTTTAAAATTTCTATCATTGGTTAAAAACCAGGTTTGTCTTGTGCTTTACAACAAATACAAAAAAATTATGTACTGTAGTACATAAATATTTATCAAAAGAAGGTGGCCCTTCCCAAAAAAGAGATTATGTGAGGAGGCAAAAACATGTTTTTTTTAAATTTTGGCCATGGAATTGAATATGGTTTTAGAATTATTGGTACATTAAAAAAAAAAATACCTTACAATCATTGACACCAAACTTCTGGAATACAATGGATTCAGTGTAAATTAAAGGAAATGTTGCTCATGGTTTTAATACAATGACCCAGTGATAATGTGTGAAGTACATGGCAACAAAAAAACATTCAAAATAATATTTTATTATTCATTCAAGCATTTTGTGTATTGGTCTCAGGAATTAATGTGCTTTCACATGTTAGAGCTATAGTAGCCTATAATTTAAGTTTGAGTCGCATTTGTAGTCGATCGATAACAGACTAAGTGCTTATTCTGGTGACAAATGTACAGGAACCATTTCTTCTTGAAAACCATCATTCAAACTTGAAAAAAATTGGTTTTCCTGCCAGCATTTTTTGGAACATTACAGTACCTACAGTAGTTATGCTGGTAATGTTTGAAAATTGAACTTTGGAATATTTCCAAGCAATTAAGAGTAGAACACTAAAATTGGAACCAGTATTATTCAACAATATAGTATATGATGTGCCTTATTGCAGAAAAAATTCAAAGAAGCCATGGTTTTCCTATTACGCATCGCTCGCTATGTTTGTTTACAATCTGGCATCCAAGAAAGGCCATGTTTCTCAGGGAATCTATTGGGAATTACCTGTATTAAAGGATTGAGCACTTGTGATTAAGCTGCTGTTGAGGGAATAAAAATCTTCACTGACATTTTGTCTTCAGGGGCGGTGCCAGGAATTCCCTGCTGAGGGGTCCAAGCTCCCCGGTCAGGGAAGCCTAGCCCCACATCCCTCCCCCTCACCGGTCGGGGGGAAAATTAATTTGTCGGGGAATTTTTTTAAAATTAGAATGTAATGGGATTCTGTATTTAAAAAGGATATCGGGGGTACTAGTCCACCTGTCGGGGTACTAACCCCCTGTCGGAGAAGCCCTGACGCACCACTGCAACCCGTAGTAATCGCACATACAGTACAGTAGCACTGCTTGCACTAAACAGTTTGTAATCCCTAAAATTTTGACAGCATATTAAGACGTGCTTGAATTGTACTGTATATGCGCTTGAGATTTGATTTTTCTCTGACGGCCTTGCTGGAAATTCCCCGACAGGGGACCCAAGTGGGGGCCCAGAGTTTCCCGGCGGGGGTCCTTTTCCCCTGGCCTCCCGCTAGCGCCGCCCCTGTTTGTTTTTGAGAAGCTCAGGGGCTGAAATGGACCAGAACATTGGGATAACCCTAACTCTGTACATAATAGGTGCACACAAGCCAGATGTTTTAACGCCTATCAAAGAGGACTTACTGTAGTTCCACCAACCAAACCCTGGGTGGGGAGGGTCTCAGTGTTGATGTCAAGATTGTAGTTAGCCATACGGTACCCCTGCAGTAATTTACCATTGATTAGCCACTCAACTCATTTCAATAGATATTTCTACTAAACACCGCCCCTTGAATATTGTTGCTAAAGTCCCAAAAATTGACAGTGTTAAATCATACATTATTCAAACACTTGCGCTTGTACAGTATACAACACATGTTTGGATAGAATACATGCACTGTATGCCTTGTACTGGTCTGATTGGTCAGTTGTTAAGGTCCATTTTTTAAGTACTCGAATACCTAAAATATGCTATATTATTTGGTATAACATATTCCATGATGATGCATGAATTTAATATTTCAAAATTCAATAATTAATTTACCATAAATTACAATACTGTATGGCCCTCATCTCTGGTACAATATGGTAGGATTTATATTTATATAAAGAAACAAAATATGTTTGTTGAGACTGACAGTAACAATTAATGAGGATGTACTATACTAAATGTTTCAGATGCATAATGAATTTCAATCTAAAAAATTGTAACTGTCTAGCAATTTTAAAAGGAAAGCTTGTAGTTGTTTTTAGAATGTGGAGAATTGTTATTATCAGTGGCGCACTCATGCTGCCCCAAAAAAGCTTGAACCACCGGTTGCCCCCCTCCCCCACTGCAAATGTCTGAAGCAAAAACATCAAGCTCAAGTAGTAGCATCTCAAATCACCTTATTTTGCGACCCATTGTACCGCCCCCCCCCCACTTACTGTAATCATAAATAGGCTACACTATATAGCTGAACAGTTGTAAAGCCCCCACTCCACCTTCGTGCCCCCACCCCAATCAGCGCCCATTTCAAGACTCTTAGATACAGTATGCCACTGGTTATTATCAAAGATCACATTTAAATTATTTTAATAGAATTGATAGAACCCAGGCATCATCATTGCATGACATCTTGGGTTTCATGAACTAAAATAATTTTGGGTATTTATATTTTAACTTGATATGGCAAATACGCATAAAGAATGTGGTGAATAAAATGCCAACAAGTTTATGCATGATTAGTGCTTGGCATCTAATTATGATTTCGTAAGTGCTTGAATAGTTTTGTTTATGTTATGTAGGTTTCTTCAATCAACATCAATCCTGTTTGGTTTAAAGTACTGTAAATAAATTAATTTATCGAAAGTATAATACTGTATGTTTGCCTTTAGCAGTTCTGTTTATTGTTTATTTTATTATGATTTTAAGGAGTGGAAAAACATAAAAGAGAAATAACAAGGAGTAATTGAGGCTTTAAATTAATGACTATTGTTAATTAAAAAAATGTTTGTGTATTATCTTCTGTAAGTCAGGAGGAATGATTTTTTTCCTTTTCAACAAAATTGTTATGAGATATTTAATATGTAATCGATTTGGTACAGCATTTTGAGCATTCAACGGTATTTGAATTTGGTGGTCTGATGTTATATGCTGTAATAGCCTACAAACAGTTTCATTTCTCTGTTATTGCCAGGTTAGCCTATATACAAATCTATGATAATTATACAAGATACCAAACTATTTATTCCCAAATTTAATTGACCTACTTTCTAATTTGAACATGTGGTGCAACTGGTAAGCACAAGGCTTCCAACTGATGGGTCATAAGTTTGAGTCCGATGTAGGTCACAAAGCTTTAAAAAGTGCCTTAGTCAAGACTTTGTCACTCTCCACCCAGATTACAAATGACCAGATTTATTTGGAATTTTAATTGGGTTAGCTGTTACATGACTGTACCACTGGGAATATGACCCAAGAGGGAACTACAGGTTACTTGTGTATTCATGGGGATTTCAATGACCAGGGATAATAAATCCATACCTTCGAATAGGTTCCTTATAGGTTCTACTGTGGGCTAATGAGGCCTATAACCAGTATTCCTTCACAGGATAGTTTCCTTTGAGAATCAGAGGTCAAAGGGTAAGTTAGGTGCCCTGTTGGGATCTGGTATAAGAGTTCTTGGGAGTCAGGTTCCCTGGAGCTGAAAATTTTAGTACTGTATGTAAATTGTTAATATTTAATAATAATAATATAAATACTGTAGGTTTCAAATATTACACCCTATGATAATCTTTCAGACTGCTATTTTTACACACAAAAAAATAATTAAAAAGAAAAAATTAAATATTAAAAAGATGCATTATTAGGGGGTCTTTAAACGTACTGTAGTCAATGATGTTGCCTCCCTCATTTAAATATCGTTATTTTGAGGTTTTATGCAGGCAAGTGGAAAGTTTTTAGTTGGTTTATCAGAGAAAAGAAAGTTTGCCTACTGTAACTATAGCAACCACCACTAGTAAATAGGGAGCTTTTGATTTGTTCGACGACACGATGCTGGAATTCAATCACTCATGCGTGACCGTCCTACCTGGCGTCCTACGTTCTCTGCATACGTAGATTTGGCCGAATTGCGTTCCAGAATCTACTCAACGAGGTGACCTTAACGCCCTCACATGCCCAGATGACTTTTACTGACGCCATTACGTTATACTGTACGTCCTACCATTGTCGTGCAATCGAAATCTCCCTAAAATCTGCTTGTACTGTATCAAAACAAATCTAGAGGAACTGAGGCTCTTTTTTGCAGTCTTCTATTGTGCGCAAGCCATTGTTGTTTTATAAAGAGATATTGTAGCAGATTAAATTTATCATTTTGAGGAGATAAGCATTCAGGAGAAAGGAAGTATATTAAATGTGCGTTACTGAAAGGTACATGGGCCAAAAATAGATTGTCAATAGAAATTAAATGTATAGTACAATAATAGATTTCTTTTACTATACATAACACAGTTAAAAGCAGCAAAATAGATTGTCAATAGCAATTAAATGTATAGTACAATAATAGATTTCTTTTACTACACATAACACAGTCAAAAGCAGCATAGCTCTTTCTTAACTAGTGGTGCTACTGTTTGTGTGCTGAACCGTACTGTACTGTAGAAGTTGTTTCAGACACTCGGTTCAACTGCTCTTTGTGTGTATCAGCTAAAATGCTAATATGCAAGTTTTTTATTTTTTCAGATGAGCCAAAATTTGCTCTCTATAATTTGTTAGTCCAAATGTGCATGTTATTATTAATTAAAGTACTGTAATCTCTCCTGAAAAGAACTTGTAATTTCTTGCATGCAGTGCACTGAAGAAAATATTATTCTGACTAGCTATTACTGTAAAATCATACTGTAAATAATATTTTCCATATTCATTGCACTTTTAAAGCTTAACTGGTACTGGTATTCATACAGTATCTACAGTAGTAAACAAAAACACATTTAAATCAGTGAAAACTGAGGTGTTTCAATCTGTGGCCACACTATCAAATATTATCTTACAAAGACATGTGACATGCCTAAATATGGTCATGACAACATTGATAGGCTGGACAGGGCTTTATTAGGGTTTTTAAAAAAATTCCGCAGTAGACAGCATCATTTTCAAGAAAAAAAAATTTGCTCATTTTTTTCATTTCTCATTAATAGCTAAATATAAAGAGTGAATGAAGTATTCTGACGGCCTACTTTTTGCTTTTCTAATTTCGTTTACAAAAACATTCTGGTTAAAACCAACCAAACATTCGATATTATAAATAAAAATTGCTATGTAAACATTTCATACATTCCATACATTCAGTCACCAATTTTTTTCTGTATTTGCTGGTACTGTAAGTGCCTGGGCAAAACAACTTAAAAAAAAAAATATATAAATATTCATTACAGATTAAGTCATGCCATATGATTGTCGTTAGAGCAGATTTAACAGGTGTTATTCAGTATGGTTTACAGAATTTGCAGGAGCATTTACATTAAAAAAGAAAAATACCAAAAAATTTATAAACCATAGAGTACCACAGTCGTGTCGTCACAACACCAGGTGGGGCCTTTCTGGAAATGTCTTCAAAATCTTAATGGTTTAGAATATACAGTACTTTCTGAAATAGGCATTTTAAAACCTAATATAATTTACCATCAAAATGTACTAAAAACACAAAAAGCTTGCATTATATTAGTTATCGAACACACATTTAATTATCAATTAACATTTACAAAGAAAAATTAAAGATATAACTTCTTAATAATTATGTTAGAAATTGGGATCAATGGCGTCGGTTGAACGCATTTTGTGTTGCCGATAGCAACGGATCACTATGGTATAGTGATGTAACACTGTAGTGCTTTATAAACATAATTAAAAACTAAATTTGTTCATTTGCTATGCTAGAGTACCAAATGGCTAGAATTTCTGTTAAAATACAAGATTTGTAATTTAAACAAAAAGTAAAACCTACAGTACTGTACGATACTTGGGTATTTTATAGTGATAGCCTTTGGTGTAATCGTGGTGGGGTGGGGGGATTTCATCTGAATCCTTAAAAATGTGTATACCACTTGTGGCCTTGGGGAATGCCCTTCACCTGCTTTTGTCACTCTCCACCCAGAAATATCAATGGGTATCTGGTAGTAGCTGTGGCATTGAATGTTATTGGTTGTGTAATAAATTTATTGCTGTATAACTAGGTAATCTCCCAAGGGATGTGGAAAGGTTGTGCTTCATACTTGTGTGCAAAATATGGGTCCAGCGACCAGGGATGATGATAAACGCTGTTGCCTTGTCTTGTACAGACTTGCCTGCTTGAACAAGTCTAAAAAAAAACCCAGAGTGTTGGAGATTGATCCACATCGTACAGTCATGATGGAATTTTCCATTTCATCACACACACGATTGTCATCAATGTACATAGGTTTACAGAGCACTATAAAAAGGAATGTTGTAAAGAAATACAGTATGTAATAGCTGTTTCACTTTTCTGATAATAAAAAGATTGATTGTCATCTAGAAATTCATATTGAATAAAGTTACTGAAACTGTTATTAGAAGGGCTGTCTCCTGTCTGTGGACCATTATTTTATGATACTACAAACTAGTGCAGACTACAGTACCATTTACATTTATCATAACATTGATCATCAATATGGAACACTTGTTCCATGAACATTGTAAAAGCAATCATAACAAATTTGTATTTCTTAGAATAAGAAAGTCATAGGCCATTGTTGTCATTGTAACATTGACTTATGATTACTACATTAATAACGTATCTGCTACAAATGTAAATTCCTGTCGAGACATTCAAATTTTATGACAAAAACAAGTGACATGCCTAAATATGGTCATGATGACATCACATCATGACCATGTATAGGCACATCATGACTACTGTATATATGGGCATACTGTACAACAGTTTTTAGTCATATAGAAAATTTGATAGTGTAGATAAAGCTAAAATTAAGTGTGGACATTATAAACATGAAAGAGCCTTACTAAAGCAAATCCCTGAAATATAAAATAGTAAAAAAACTTACAGAAAAACCCCAAAAACATGAAGCCTTTTTAGGCCTTTTTTTATGTCTAATGATGATGGCTATGAAGACAAACCGAATCACTATAATTTAATGCAACTTTCGTTTTAGGCAATAACACTTAATAGTTTACAAGTATAAAGGGTTTATAGAATTGATACCCCAGGCAACAGTGAAACATATGCAAGATTATCGCCTATAAAAATCATGTACTGAACTCATCCATAGATAATTGCTATCAATGAAACATAAAGAGCATAATGGTATTCGCTATTGATGTAAAGCAGGCTTAAACATTATGAACATTACAGACCATTGCTATCAATGTAGCACTGACTGTGCAGTAGGCTTGTTATAGACCATTACTATCAAACTGTGGCTTAAATATTATGAACATTATAGACCATTGCTATCAATTTAACACTGACTATATTAGAACATTTACTATCAAACTGTGGCTTAAATATTATGAACATTATAGACCATTGCTACTATATTAGAACATTTACTATCAAACTGTGGCTTAAATATTATGAACATTATAGACCATTGCTATCAATTTAAAACTGACTATATTATAGAATATTTGCTATCAAACTGTGGCTTAAATATTATGAACATTATAGACCATTGCTATCAATTTAACACTGACTATATAGAACATTTACTATCAAACTGTGGCTTAAATATTATGAACATTATAGACCATTTCTATCAATTTAACACTGACTATATTATAGAATATTTGCTATCAAACTTTGGCTTTAATATTATGAACATTATAGACCATTGCTATCAATTTAACACTGGCTATACAGTATTATAGAACATTTACTATCAAACTGTGGCTTAAATATTATGAACATTATAGACTATTGCTATCAATTTAACCAGCGGCAGTTTGGCGCCGCGGTTCAGGATTGGGCTTTCAATCGTAAGGTCGGGGTTTCGAGTCTCCGCTGTTCAGATTTGCTTGTGTCCTTGGGCAAGGCACTTTAGCTATATTGCTCCAGTCCACCCAGCTGTATGAATGGGTACCAGCAAACTGCTGGGACTAACCAGCTCTCATCCGCTTCACACTAAAGAAACGGGATAAGCTCCAGCCCTATGAGCCCCAGTGGCTCAGAAAGGATTTAGTAGTTTAGTTATCAATTTAACACTATATTATAGAACATTTACTATCAAACTGTGGCTTAAATATTACTCTATGAACATTAGGCCTATGGACCATTGCTGTTAATGTGACACTGACTACAGTATGTTATAGACCATTACTATCAAACTGTGGCTTAAATATTATGAACATTTGGCCTAATAGACCATTGCTGTTAATGTAACACTGACTCATATAGGCTTAGAGAGAGCAGCTCAGTTCTCTAATCTGGTGGTAGCCACTGTGTGTGCGCCGAACCGTGGAGATCTGTAGGTCCCCGGTTCAATTCCCATCGCTGCCTCTCCTTGTATTTCAGCTGGAGGGCTGAGATACAAGTTATAATAGCGCACCGTCTTTCAGATGAGACGTTTAAGTCGTTGGTCCCGTGTGCATTGATGGCCCATGTGCACGTTAAAGAACGCAGCACTCTTCGGAAAAGAGTAGGGGATTGTCTTCCGGTGTACTGCCCAATCACCACCAGAAGGACTCCCCTGGAAGTAAGTCTTCTTCTAGACTTTTGTGGGCTATCCTTGGTGTTTACACCGAATAAATCCAATCCAATCCAGTCAACAGTAATTAGGTCTGGTCTACCTTTAGCAAATTCTTTATATTCTTCAAATCTATCGAATATTACATTAAACTAAAGCTAAATTATATTTACGATTATTAATTAAATGTACGTTGTTTTCGTACCAACATTCGGTGGGGATACCCAAAGATGGGCGTGATCGGCTCAGTGGCACACCCACTGGCTTCCATTTTGGACGGCTTATCGTTTTTCTGGCTAAACCTCTGCACTGACTACAGGATATTATAGGCCATTACTATCAAAGTGTGGTTTAAATATTATGAACATTTGGCCTATAGACCATTGCTGTCAATGTAAGACTGACTATAGTATAGACCATTACTATCTAACTGTGGCTTAAATATTACTATGAATAATATAGACCATTGCTATCAATGTAACAGTGGCTTAAAGATGTATTGTCCCATGGTAAATATCAAAAAAATCATTAAAAAATATTTTTTGAAATTAACTTGACCATTTCGAAGTAACGTAAAAGTTATCAACATAGAAATTAGAGTTTTTAAAAAATGTCTACCCATCAGTTTACAGCGAAAAATGATAGAAACACTTCCAGTCACTGGAAGTGTTTTATTATTTTTATTATAATTTGTTGGTTTAAAAATCAGGGTACACATTTTTAAAATTCAATGCAATTTCTATGCACAAGTTAATAATTTGTATGTTATTGCAAAATGAGCAAGTTTATTTCAAACTTATTTTTTATGATTTTTTGACATTAGCAAAGGACAATACATCTTTAAATGTTATGAACATTATTTAGACCATTGCCATCACCGTATTACATCATGAATATTATTGATAACTAATGTTGCTATGACTGTATAGACACAGGTGTAAACATGAATGTCATTAACCATTCTATCAACGTAACACAGACTAGACTTAATTATCACAACATAAATATCATATCTGACCAATGTTACTATTATTACTGTAGAACAGGTGCGAACATTATATTACATTATATTAGACCAGTGCAAAATTTAAAATATGATTATAACATGGAACCATCGAACGATGTTTTTATCAATGTATAGGCAGGTGTAGTACTGAATACATCATAATGTAACACTGGCTTAAATATATTATCAGTGTAAACCTTCGCACCATTGCTGTCAATGTAATGCTTGCTTAAACATTCAAAATGTAATATAGACCCAGTTTGCGGAACGTTGTTCTAGACCATTGTCGCTACCAATGTAACATAGACTTAACATTCTTAATACCACCAGGCAATGTTTACAGCATTAATGTAACATGATAAACCATTGTGTAATACTGTACATGAACATTACCATTGCTACTGTAGTACCAGTAGTTTAACACTTGACATTATAAACGTTAATCATTCTATAACTAAAAGCCAAATAAAAAAAATTACTAGTTTTTCGTCTTCTCCTTTTTCTCTGCCTCACCAAATTTTTTTAATTTTTTTTATTTCCTTTAATTTAAGAAATGTATGAAAATCTGTATAACTCAAACATCAGTAAAACTCATCTCTTGATCGTTCATGGTTGTGGATATATATGGTACCGTATGTATCATGTCTAGTTCTTCATTTATTTGCTCTCAATATGTCTACTTTTTAAAAGTGAGAAAGTAGTAGCTGTTTCCCATCGACCATCTTAGATTTGCCATTTCAGAGTAAAAAAAATTGTCCTCATTCTTCTTTTTTCCAAATATTGGTGCAAGAAGCTATTTTTTTAGTGCTAAACACATTATGTAACCATCAATCAGTCAATCAACATCCATTTATGGAATCAATGGTAAAAAACCAAAAGATAACATATTATTTTTAGCATGATTATTTCCATTGTTATATCATTACTATCAGTGTGACAAACATTTAACATTATGAACACAGTAAACATTGAGTAATCAGTTATATTTATTGAATGTATTTTAGTTTGGTACTTCCTTTTTATCTTGATTATTTTTTTTATTCAATGTCTGTGTGTTTGTAGACAATGAATATCATTTTCTCGTTTTGCTTACAGTACCATATGACAATAAAGACATCTTATATCTTGTATCAATGTGACATTGCAAAAATAGCTGAACATCGTATTATTATTACCAATTTAACCCAAAAGCATTTTCAACATAGATAATTCATGTTTTATTCTTAAGTGCTTGACATTAAGGAGATAAAGTAGCTCTCATAATGGTATGCACCATTAAGAAAATAGAATACCAAGTACTGGTAATTTGTTGGAGTGTTTTTTTTAATTTGAAAACAATAACTGCAAGCATATAATTAATTCTTGGGATCGAAAATTCTGATTTATAGTATACATTTTAAACGTTCGTAAACTGTGTTGGCTTAATTTGGCGTTTTTAGATGTATTCATACAGCTTGTGATTTAGTGGTGTAAAGTCTTAAAGTTTCTAGGTTTATGTCTTACACGTTCCACATGTATCGCAATGAATTAAAATATGTTAAGTCTTGTGTGTTTTTAAGTCTCAAGCTTCGTGTTTAGCATGAAGAGTTTTGAAGACAATTTGATGGTAACTGCCTGATAATAATCATGTACCTGTAGTGAAATGCAGGTCTGTTTCATAGTTATAAGATAAAATGAAACATGTTGTATTCAAAATGATGATGATAAGGATGATGATGATAATGACAATGATTGACAATAATAGATATAAGTTGATAATGTTTTAAATACATTTATTTTATATTGTAGTGTATATAATATGAAATAAATATAAACAAATTTTTGATTAATTTTTTTTTCAAATTCAGATTCATATCAAAAATAAATATCAATTTATTCGTATTGTACTTATAAGTAAAATACATCTTTATTATGATTTTAAAGTGTTTTATGTAGTTATGACAAAGAGGTATGACCTCCTTGGTGATATGATAAATTACAGGATAATTCCTTACAGGTATTTGAAATTGCAAACATCATTTATTTATATGTGGTTTTACTTGTCAAATATAAATGCCCATGAGGCCAATCTTAAATGGCGTGTACTTGAACACATGATATTTGCAGACTCAACATTCATTACAGCATTGAGGTATTAAAAGTCACCTTACCTGTGGTATGTATGCATCTTCTAGTAGGCCAACCTTTTGATCGATTGCCAACTTGTGTGATTAGATATTACAGTGTAATAGTAGTAGTATTGCATGATGCTGGTTCGCCAGGCTTTGCATGGATGCATTTCATGGTATCTATTTGGAAGGCACACTTTATTCCTAATTTGTAATGTTATATCATTTATTCTAGAAAGGAAAAAAGTATCTATATGTAAAATCGTACCTCATCCAAAGTTGTGCAACATATACAGTAATCTCACTAAACAAAATTGCCCGAGGTGATTCCACTATCTTTAGAATGCAATTTTTTTAGCAGATTTTCGTGTTGTTTCCAAATCTCACTACTACTGTGACTTCCATCCATCACATTCCCACACCTGCACAAATTCATTTGCATAAAATAAAAATAATAATCATATTTTTCAGCCATCCCCCAAACCATTGATAGGAATGGTTGAAACTAAAGAAAGTTACTGTACCAACTCTGCAGTAACCCGATCCCAGTGAAGTGCTTGTGGTTTTGTTTATTACAGTAATATATTACTAATAGTAACTGAGAGCTTGTTTTTGCAAGAAGAGCTGTCCCATCCATTGCATGGGTTGCAGTTAATAGGTGCCATGGAAAGTGTATACTGTAGGGGTACTACTACTGTATGTGGGAGGATCAAATGATAAACAAAAAAAAAAAAAAAAAAATGGATCACCCATCTATATACTATAACCTTGAGCAAAAATGTTTTATGCAATTGCAAATTGTATGGAGAATATTATCTCTTCTAACTTTAACTTAAAACAAGCAAATCATAGTGAAGTGTATTACACTCAGCGTATCTTTAATTGGAATTGTTGAGAAAGTAAAGACAATAATCCCTTACGACCTTCACCTTAACTAAGATCAGTGCAGAGGCCAACTGCAAAAGATTTTAACCCCAGTAGGTTTAGAATTTGGTCGTTTGTAATAAATAATATGCTGTTGGCAGTGATATTGAATTGTGTTGTGTTACTTTGTTAAAGTAATTGATATTACAATATATTAAACATAATATAATAGTGTAAATACATTTTATGAAATTTTGCTATATGATATTTAATTGATGAACCATAGGGAGCTACTGTATAACTAATAGTATAGGTAGTAGTGTACATTTATAGTATGCCTGCCCTACTACTGTAGCTAAATCTGCATTTTTCAAAGAAATCTAATATTAAATAAAATCTTATTAAAATAATAAAAGATTACAAAATTATACAGAAGCAACACATTGCAGTTTAAACCTTGTCTCAAATTACCAGTTATTCAAGTTAGGCGTGTACACTTGTTAGTTATGGAGAAGTTTGTTTTCTGTAGTTGCTTTTGTGTCTTAAGTAGTCCTACATAGACTCTCCAGTTGACTACATTTGATATTTTAATATTTATTGATTGTTGAAAATATAGAATTTTCAACTATTATGAGTACTAGGTATTGAACATATTTTAAGAAGGTATGTTCATGTAATCATCAATGTCAACTGTACTCACCTATGCCATGTTTTATCAAGGTTTGGTGTCACTTGAGTTGAATTATAATGCAAGCATCTTAACCACTAAGCTAAACTCCACTTTACCGTAATCCATGTTTGTTTAATTTTGAATTCACATGTAAAGTATTGTACAGGTACTGTAGCAACGTGCTGTCCCTCACGTAACGGTATCAGCTCATTGTTTACATCCATGTTACCAAAGCCAGCCATGGAATCTATTCTATAGCTCCTATTTAATGATCTTTAATAATTAAAAAAAAAAAAAAACAGTTGAAAAAATATTGACACTATATAAACACTGAAGTTCCTGTCAAGCACAATTTTCTTTTCTGAGGTATTTAGAATTATGAGAATATTTGGTAGGCCTATGTGTTTAAATCTGCCATACATAACATAGATGTAAAGTATTGTAAATTTGTAGCTTTTAATATATATGCAACGTCAAATTGAGAGTTTGGTAGTGGCATGGTGTCATGTTTTGTATCTAGTTGAAGTTCTTCATTCATTGGTACAGTACTAGAGTGTTTGAAAACCTGTACTCTATATTTGAACTAAATAATGCCAATAGTTCAAACCAAGAATGTGAACTCTGTAGGTTGTATGCATTGGCTATGTAATAAGTTGCAGTTAGGATTTTTCTGAAAGACCTAAAAAGATAGACTCTGATATTCAATCATAGACTGTCACATAAATTTACTCCCCTAAAAATAAATTAAATTTATTTGATACTTTTGAAGCTAAATATATATATATTCATAGTTGTATTGTCGCTTGCATTTAATTCCAGGATCCTGGGTTCAAATCCTTCAAAAACCAATATTTTCTCTCAAAAAACTGCAGTCTGTTAGCCTCATGTGAAACCGGGTTTATGGAGCCTCACTTCCATAATGTAGAGATTCATTCACAGCTGAATACTTAATTGGATATTCAACAGTGCAACAACATTTACAGTATCTACCAAAAGTGTGGCCGCTAACTACAGCCTTAACACTGGCGCTGGTTCGAGCTGGTCCTCGCATAGGGTTCATGTGCTGGAACCAAGTCTTAAAATGGAGGTCTAGTGTACACATCTGGCTTGTGTGCACTTTAAAGAACCCATTAACTCTTTCAAAAGCGTAGGGGTTACTCCGATGCTATGGTTCAATTCAGCCCCTGACGTGGAAAGATGTAAACATGTACTAGAAGCGGCCCTTTGCGGCGGCTGAGGTAGTAGCCCATACACAATTCAGCACAATGACACTGCAAGTTATGAATTATTCTTTTACCTTTATCTAACTACCGTACTCGCGTGAATTTGAGGGGCGCTATTCAAACAGGGCGCTTATGAAAACAGAGTGGAAATTGAGGGGGCGCTTATGGAAATAGATGAAAATTGAAGGGGTGCTTATGGAAAATTCAAGACGCACTTTTTTTTTAAATCGAAGATAAACGAATGGTTTTGGTGAAGAAAAAGTAATCGTCAAGAGAGCATGGCTCATGACAAGAATGTTGGGGTATTCAAGAGGGGAGCTTATTCAAACGGGGCGCTTATTCGCGCGAGTACGGTATACAATTCTTATCAAAATGCAAGTGCATTTTTTTCTTTTCCACAATTTGCATCTCATAAATGATTGAGCTGTCTATTAATTTTTCTTTATTCTTACATTTCGAATTTTAAATCCTTACCATCCATCATTTTCCATCTATACCTCATTAGACTTTCTTATTATTCCATAATTTTCCAATTAACTTTACATTAGCCATTACTATTATTAATAACTTCATACCATTATATTAAATTGATTTAATTATATATGGTAATTTAATTCTCACAATTATTCAATATCAATTCTGATTGGTTGGATTTTGAAAGGTACCTGAATAATTTAATGCTGATTGTCGGTAATCCTATTTATTGTAAAGTGAAAGAGTGAGTGCTTAATGGTGGTAGTTCTGGTCTTCAGTATGCTAACTTCTGAAGAAATCATTGAAAGAATGTACAAGTTTTCAGGAGCATAAGAATGATATGCATGATTTGTGTGTAAAGTGCAGCATCTATCAAAAGAGCAAGTATAGATCATTAAAGCTATCCAGGCTGCCTGACAAGTTACAAGTGAATCTTCTTGCATATTAAGTTGGTGTAAGTAACGCAGGAATGTAGAGTGCCTACCATAGATTGGGTCTTAAAGTGGGATCACTAGACTCAAAATTCTCTGCTTTATGATCATAAGTATTTAGACATTCTAATCATGTGCAGCGATTATATTACAGTATCTATCGTAGGAGAAAAATATAAGTGCTTGCATTAGACATCATTTTTTAAGAAGCCTTGATTTAGAATAATAATTATGCAGTAGTTAATGTTGCCTCGAGTTCTACGCTTTTTACTAATGGATGGGGTACAGGTAGGTACAGTGTAAAATTTGTTGAATTTTAGTAAAATTATAAATGCTTTTGTAAGAATATTTTTGTTCAGATTTAGACAATTAACTGTATCTTTACAATAAAATTTGAAATTAATCCTCTTAATTATTGGTTTATGTATTTAATCCCAATAATATGATTTTTTTTTCATGCAATGACAAATACAGTACAAAAAATCAGGTAAAATATACAATTAAACAGAGCCTGAGGATTACTAGCAAACTGAATCAATATCTGAAGAATCTCCTTAATATCCACATGCCATTCTCACAACAATCAATACATTTAGGCTTAAACATAATAGCTAAATAATCATCTACTTAAATTACTATAATATTTTGTACTACTGAACTTTAATGATACTCTAATGAGTTAACAATAAATATATCCATTCTAATACCAAATGGATACAACTAATTAATTTTGATCAGGAATAACCCGCATATTTGTACCAAATGGATACAACTTGAAATTAATTTTGATCAGGAATAACCCGCATATCAAACTGATATATTCTATAGTATTTAACATGTTGACGGCCAGACCTTTTTTTTAAGGTTCCTTCCCGTGTGCCAAAACAAGTTTACATGTACAAACATACTTTTTTGAAATTTTATCTAGTCATATATCATCAAAATGATGTGTAATAAATTGGTGGGAAAATATTAGGGGACGAGTAAACTCGTCGACGACACTCTGATAGAACGTTTTATTGACTGCCAAGTGCGAGTTATCTCTTCTGCTTTTTGCATGGGTTGGTATATGTTCAAAGGGCGCCCCCCTCCCCCACTTGTGCCGCTCGAGTGTACTACCGGCAACATAAGACAACAAACATAATACTTCATATGTACGTTATCGTCTAGGTGTATCTTCCCCGAACTACCAGCCGTCGATTCTGTGGTTTTACAATGTATAACAAAGAAGTTATACGCTAGAATGTTACCCCGATTCTGACGAGTATACTCGTCCCTCGCGCCCTCAGCAACACCCTGTGGGCGAGTATACTCGTCACTGGCAGCTAACATGTTAAATTCTGTGGATTCAGCGTAGAAGTTTCATATTTTACCCACAATTTCCAAAAAAAATGTAATCAAAGATTTAAGATTCAAAACTTTATTCTCATCCAATTCTGGATATTCCATTGCTTGCATACATTCAATCATTGCACAAGATATAAAGATATAGAAAGGGTAGAAACTGAGCGCAAGTAGTCATAAACTTTTTCTTTGACATTCAACACAGTAATATATTCAAATTAATACGTTTATTTGGTACAAAGTACATTCTGATATAGACCTTTATGCAATTAACACTTATTAAATGATATCTTATGTATATATTACATAGTCTTTATTGTTCATAACTTTTTTTTAGAATTGAAATTTAAGATTAATAAATAATGAAAGGATATGGAAAGTGATATAAAAAGTTGATCAATAAAAAACGAAACATGATCTATGTGGATTTACGTAAGCTTTCATCTTGTCACCAACATGATTTAGTCTTCATCATGTTGATGTTCTGGCATCATTTGCTATGAGAGTTGCACAAACAACATATATAAATCAACATTAGTGTTTGGTTTGATGTTGATAAATATATTGTTAATCCATATAAAAACCAGATGGAATTATGTGAAAGTTTAAGCAAAAGATTGATATTATTGTTTTCCTTGTGATAAAGATCTACCCTGGATGCATGTACTGTAGGGAAATTAAGTAAATCATCATAAATGTAACAGATCCGGGTTTATGTAATGTGTGCCACAGTCCCAACATGATCGTCACAGAAAATCGTTCTTACAATTCATCTCCTGATCATCTTGATGTTAATGCATCTTAGCTACAGTATTATTATTTTTCCATTTAAATTTATATCTACATTTTAGTATAGTTGTTAGGGAAGTTTTATTCATTTTTCAGTGTTTTTATTTAAAGTCTTTAACATGAACTTCTTGTTTAAAGTCAGGCTGCAGAGGGGAAAAAATTGATATATTAATATAGAAATGATTTTTCTAAGACACAAAAGTATTGTTTGACGAAAAAGTTGGGAACAGTTTACTAACATACAGATTTTTGAATATCCTTAAATGTGTCCTTTACTTTTTCATTTTGATGATGCCATTATGGTCAAAAATTTTGTTTAAAAGTTGCAAGTCAAAATCTGCTGTGTTTAGGTGTTATGTCTATGGGAGGTGAATTTTCTTCCAGTCATGAATTGACATGACATTGTTTTTTGTGTCATATCTTGGTTATTCTTATGATCAATCATTCTCCAATTATCAGATCACTATCAGATCTTGCGGATCACCTAATTCATCGGTGACGAATTTAAGTCTAGTGTTATTGTATTTTTGCTATTTGTGTTGCTTTTATTTGTTGTTTTTCTTGTTGCTTTTGTTATCTTGTTGATATAACTATACGTTAAGATTGAAATAGTAAGAATGAATTGTGGAAAATATTGGATTTAATTTAAAAGTTGCATTTGATAAATTACTTTAATGATTAATTTTAAAATTTTGAAAACTGAATATAGAATAAATTTATTAAAATTACAAAATTCAACAAACTACTTTCACATCTAATTATATTAAATGTGTATAATACAAGAATAATCATAGTAATAATAATAAATAAATATTTTGAAAATGAATGAAGTATAATATCATACTTATTATTGAACGATCATTATGGTACATTAAATATTGACCGAGAAAAATGATAAAGGGAGAAAGATGAAATTAAATAGAATCTTGCGGAATTATTAATTCAATTTTTTTCTGTATGAGCAGCGAAATGCAGATAAATCTAGGTCAATCAATATGGTATTGATGTCATCAAGAACGTTGTAGACATGTTGGAGCAAGACAATGATGTCATTAATAATACCTAAGATTTTAACAGATATAAATATTTGAAAAGTAAGGGAACTCACTCTTAGCTAGTCTTAAAACTAAACCCTCGATTTGTAGTTTTAAAACTAATTTTCTCTGATCTTTGTAAAGTCTAGTAACTTGACATATTGTCGAGCTTTATTCTTGGCACTTATTAAATTAAAATTTTACCTCTATTTTTAAACATTTTGCTTGTCATTTAACATTACTATTTTTGCAGTTATTACTAATATAACTATTATTATTACTTTTATTGCTGTAATTGTTATTGTTATATTTATTGTTTATTAAAACTAATTTTTATATCATTATTTTACCTCAGTTTATAAAATTTGATGTATCTAGTTTATTTTATTTTATGTTCAACCGATTATTGTTAATAATACTGCTATTTTAAAAGAGGTCAAACTTAATGAACATTCTTTAAACTTATTCATCGACCTATTGTTATTAATACCATTATTTTAAATGGGAGTCAGTAAGTTCTTTGAACTTACTGACTTCCATCCACACATGTTTTGTTTTTATTTTTTGAATTATTGTAAATTTTATTAAATTATTTTTTAATTAAATTATTGTGAATATTATTTTGTGTGAGGAAAAACTTAAAGAAAAGAAAGAAAAAAAGAAAGAGAAAAGGAAAGAAAAAGGAATTAAAAGAAATGGGGAAATACTTAGAACGTAAAAGAAAAGGGAAAAGAAATGAAAAGTACATAAAAAAGTAAAAGAAAAATAGAAATAATGCAGGGCAATAAGTTTTTCTCAAAAATCTAATCATCGTTGTATAAACTGATGAAGATATTTACGTTACCAAGTGTTCTAATGGAATATTGATTATATTGCTATAGTATTAGCAAAATATGTACATACTACGTTTGAGATTTGATGTTTGTGAGAGAGCAAGTAGGCCTACTTCATAACTGATAACTTCAAGTAATGAGATTATAGTATTTAACGTAAGCTCTGGTAAGAGTTAAGTTTTCTATGAAACTCTTTAGTTTGTGGAGGGTCATGTATTTGATATGCAGTTTAATGTTTGTCGCCATTTTGAAATGGCTCGAATTTATAATGCAACTAAATGTCCACAGCAGAATGCAATTTTCAGTGACTGTCCACTTGATTGTTTAGTAAATATTAGCTATAAAAAAAATGTCTTACCTATGTGTGTTTCAGTAGCCGATCCAGTGAGGTTTTGACGAACCCCCTCTGATATAAAAAAAATACTTGGTCCTGGCATAGATAAAAATAAGGGATGCCCACCTAGGCGTAATTACGTAGATCGGATAGGCTAGAGCCTAACCTTAAATTAAATACGGTAAAATGTAAAACACTATTTTTGGTTCAACCAAGGTTTGTCATCATAAATCCTGTTTTTGTACCAAAGTATGTTCTTCAGATCTAGGCTAGGCCTATGTATTCGTTGTATGTATCATATGTGTTAACACAGATGGACAATTCCGCATGTTATAACTGGCGACTGAAAGCAAATCATTTGAATTGGCAGCATACCTCTTTCGGGATCGGAATGAAATAATATTTTTTTTTATTCATTTTTTTTCTCTATGTATACAAACATACAGTATTAGGCCTGTTTACATTATCAAGAATAAGAAAAAAAATCACCTTTTCAAGCGGGGTGGGGGGGGGAGAACCTTAAATTTACTTACTTAAAATAACTTAACAATCATTAATTTGGGAAAGCACATTTCCAACCTTCTAAGAATCAAAATTTCCTGAGAACGCCCTCCCTTTTCATTTTTTTTTTTTTTTTGACAAATTTTGAACATCTTGCTTCAAATCCTGAATCTGTCCCTGTTTGTATCAGAGTATGTGTCAATATTAAATCAATCAAAGAATAATAACTACAGTACTGTATACACATTTTTAGGTGTTTTTGTGAAGTGAACTACCCCCTCTATAGTTAACATTTACTTTCCTTTGAAATGTAATGTTTAGTGTACCCTCAATTATTGTGGACAGACAGTTGCCATACCAGCCTGAACATGTTAACTGTAGTGCCAACTACAGGAATATAATTGCTACTTCTCCTGTTTTTTTAATATCCGCCATGAAATACGTAATGTGTTTTGGAATGGAAGGATATAAATACTTCATATTGACGTAGTAGTAGACCTACACCCACACATCCATACTTAAAGTGAGAAAGAAAATTATGAATTTTTCATTAGGTAATTGAACTTAAAAGGTTTCAATAAAAAATATAATTATATACATTTTTATTTATACTAAATTAAAATAGTATTGTATTATTTTTTTTAATGTAATGTTAATTTTTTTGTGTTGGGTTAGCACTCTTGTCTATAAAAAATATGTAATTAAAACATTTACAAAATAATTATAATTTGGAACATTTTATATTAGGTTGAATTGAGAAAAAATGGACTGTATTGTTAAAAGAGCTGACAATTTCACATTATTTCTGTTTCTTTAAAATTAATCGAAAATAAATAATTTAAAAAAAAACCCAAATATTTTTCCTGATCACTTTTACTATATAAATTTATGTGACATATTTTGCAAATAATGACATAAAGTTTAACAAGTGACCATATTATTATTATTGCATCATTGCTAAAATATTCCCTCTTTACATTGAAGTTCTATGATCAGAATCACCTCATATGGACTATTCCATTTTTTATGTAGGGAGAGTAATTTTTTATTTAAATATAGAATACTAATTAAACGGTAAAGTGCTATAGTGCAGAATTTCAATTTAAGTTTTATATTGAGACCAATATGTTATAAGATCCCTACATTTAAATTTGATATTATCTGTACATAGTCAAAATTTAACAGTAATAATTAGAGGTGAAGTGCAGTGAAGCGTTAAGATTTGCTTGCAGGTGGTATGAATATGCATGAGGGGAATATTCCATTCAGTGACAGTTGAGTTGAAATGCTGAATGGAAGCTGGTCTAGTCAGCTGTTGAGTGGGGTGATGCAATAGGTTTGGTAAAAACAGGAACAAGAAACAAAAGCACATTTTGTGATCGGTATGATGTGTGACCAAACCTTGTTCATGCCACCTTGTCTGTGTAATAGTAACAAGGATCAGGTAGTTGATTGTGAGTTTGATAGAATCATGGGTAGACATGTATGTTACCAGGAAGAGAAGCAATTGAGAGAGATGCTGCAAAGTCAAGACATGGTTGATTACAATGTCAATAGCCTAGATCTTGCTGATGCTAATCTAAGGAAGATGCAGGTATTGTACTGTATATATATACACTGCAGTTGTGTCTGTTCACTGATGTATTATTATTATATACACTTCAATTTTAGGTAGTATAAACCACTATAATAAAACAATAATAAAATTATCATTATTTATTATACAATATTATTAGTTGGTTATAAATGGAACTTTTATATCTTTATGTACATAAATTTTATTAATTTCTTTTTCATATCCGTGAATAATATTTGGAAATTAGTGCATTTTTAGATTTAAAAATAGACAGATTTTAATTAAAAATAAGACGCAATGAAGTGTTATTAAATTTTAATTTGATCAATTGGGTTTTCTGAATTTTTATATTTATTAATTGTAGATCAGAATCTAACTGAATATATATACTAATTTCTTGTTTAAAAGTTTTGTCGGATTTATGCCTCATTTAATTTGGCGTTTTTACTTATTTAAGTGTATATCCTTTTTGTTAAACTTGGCCATGTGTTAGCACTTTTTTCTGTGGTAGTGCTGACTAAATTGCTGCCTCACACCACAATAAATACTTTGAATTTTAAAAAACCACAATTTTTATCTCTCCTAGATAGAAAACCACATTTTTGCTGCGAAGCAGCCAATTCATATTCTTGACAGCAATTTGACCTCTGAAAGGTCATTGTTTGTCAAAAAACGAGTGCCTAAGACGACTGAAAAGCGAGTTTCTTTCTTTCGTTCTGCCGGGTAAAATCAATTACTTTAGGCGACGTTTGTAGACTAACCTACTCGTACCAACGTCCGCTTGTGGCGCTAGCCTTATTCTACACTAGGCCTAGACTAGCTAGGATGGTATAGGCCTAGCCTTGAAGACGAAGGTCCCAATGAAAAACAACGTCGCTCTTTGATAGCTAACTTTGTCTATTTAACATCACAATAATTCATTATTAGACCTATAGTTGTTTTTTGAATTGTACTCCACAAATCTCAGCCGATACCTCCCACAACTGGCTAACGTCTCTATCTGTTGTCGTGACGTCATGGCTCGCTGGCTCACACACTTGAGATATTATATTATTATTATATGTCTCGTACTTGTGATCAAATAACACGCTGGCTCGCACTTTGGCAACACTCTTTGGCAGTCAACTCGCCCCTAGAAAACCCGCCCTTGGAAACTTGCCCCATAAAAAAATGTACACTTCCTAGACCATGCAGTCTTCAAAATATAAATTGTAACCTGTAAAAAAAAATGATGAAAGGCTAGAACCCAGACCTCTGGCAAACATCTCAACAACCAAGCAAAAGCTCTGAACTTGCATACATTATTATGATAGGATTTGCTGAACTTTTTCTAACCTTTTTTTTATAGTTTTATTGCTCTCTCAGTAATCTCTACTTATCTGAACTATTGCCTATTATATTATCTTACCTGTATATAATAATGATAAATTTTATATTCAATGTGATAAGGCCATTCAACAAGAGACTCTGCTACATGAGGCACAAAAGGAGAATTTTAAATGCTTAAAAAATAATATAACTTTATTAAAAATTGTATTATTAAAAATTATATTAATTATATATAATTTTAAAAAAATTTGTAGTATTTTAAACACAAGTATTGTACATTTTGGAAAATTTAAGATTATATATTGAGAAGATAGCAATTTACGGTTTATCTATCTTAGATAATTTATAATATGGATTTTGTATATTATATTTTAACAAAACGCTATGCTATACAGTGTTCTCTCAGTCCTTGTGTGTAACCCATAGAGGCATTGTGTAGGGCTATGTAATACAGATTACAGATAGATATAATATAAATAAAATTATTATTAAACATGGAGTAATTACCAGTATTTAAATATAAATTAATGTACTATTTTTGGACATCCAAGTTTTATGTAAATAGATACGTTTATTAACTGTAGCTTGGGGGATAATGATGTATTTTTACCAAATTATGTTATATAGAAGGCTATGCTATACTTTACAACTTATTAATAGTTGGTCATGCCTTTAGTTTAATAGACTTGAATTTGTATTAGATTTCATTTAGAAGCTGCAATCATTCTTTAGATAAGGTAGTATTACTTCTTGTTACCTTGTATTCCAATATTTATTAAGCAAAGAAAACACTATATTGGTCAACGAGCTATAAGAAAAGCCATGCTTTTCAAGACTGCCCCTTTCAAAATAGAGGTTACTCCGTAGGAGATAAGCATAATGCTGTATCTATATAGAAATTAAAAGATAGACAATGTAGATGGTTATCATACAGAAAGATTATATAAATGAATTGTCTTTTGAAATTGCTTATTATAAGCATATTAAATGTTGGTCAATGAAATATAATGTACTTGGATTTGACTTTGTTGTGAGATTTTTTTTTTTCATTATAAACTACCAAAATATAAAAAATATAATGTTATTAAAATTATATACTGGTAATTTTGATTTGTAACATTTTGAAACAGCCATGAAGCACTTCTTTGGCAATCAATTGTTTTCTTTACTTCAAACCAGTTACAGTATTTGGCAAAGCACTTTGTCCTCATGTCCATTTTAAGGTCGATGACCAGCGTAGCAGTTTTTGTGGCAACAGTTCAACTATTGTAGAGAAAACTTGTAATACCATAAGCCTTGACTATTGCACAGGATTAATTATTCAATGATATTTTGCAGTGTCATTCTTAATTATAATCAATGTGTGTTAATTGCATTATCATTTACGTCACTAGAATAAAAAGTTATAAAATTTTATGTAATTCATCTATTTTGCTATGGTAAAGTTAGGTAAGTTGATATCTCCAGTGTATTTTGGAAGGATGTGAGAGAAAGGGATGTCGATGTAAAAGAAAATGGAATAGTGAATTGTGAGGGAAAAGAATGCAAGAGAAAGGAATGAGAGACTAAAAAGGATATAAGAAAAGGAGGATATGAATTATGCAATGTGAAAATATATGTTAGATAAGAAGATATGAATAAGAAAATTCTGATATCTGAACAGATGTGAGAAAAAAAATATGAGAGTTGTTTAATTTGGGAGAAGTTATAGGAGAGAAAAAGAAATTAATTAAGAAAAGGGATCTGAGAAAAAGTGGGAGAGCTGAGAAAAAGTGGGAGAGCTTAAAAAAATAATAAATAGCAAAAAGAAAGTAGAAATGAAGAAAAAGTATAAAGTAATGCAAATAAGTAGAAAACCATGTCACTTTGTGAAGGTTATTTAAAAAATATGGAAATTATTAGCTTTTCCGTTGAGATTGTAACTTGCGCATGTTTGATCTATTTGTCATTAAATTCACCTCCTTTTGACGCAATCATAGATGTTTTTTCTGAGAATTCTGTTTGTTTCCTAAAGTACACCAGGAAAAATCATTCTTGTATGTTGTGAAAAATTAGAATTGTCAATGTAACATCTGGTTTATAAATCTAATTTTTTTTTTTACAGTATTTCCTTTTGAACTTTGAACTTTCTTACTATATCTTGTATTCATGTTTTCTTTTTTTGCATTACTTAGAATTTAGTTCCTAACCATGAATATTAACAGACATTTTTATAATTTAATAATGAATGTATCATTTTTATGTAGTTAATAATCTGTCATCTTCATGATGATGAAAACAATTCCAACTAGGAATTGCAATGTAGTTTTTCAACTTCAACCAAAATGAAATTTGTTCTTCCATATGTTTTCCGTTTTGTTACCATTTGTCTATTTGCAATAGACTTTTTCCATGGTTTCAAATGCATTAAGGATGGGCATTTTTCTATCTTTCAGGAGCACAATATTCCAATTCCACGACAACAAAACGAAGGTGCTACCAGCTTCATTCCACACAAAGAGGTAAGGAATTCTGTAAAAAATTTTAGAAGTAAAATTAAATGTATTTATAAATGGAAACTTGAATTCTTTGGCAATACAACTTGGTGGCCATCGACTATTCAGCTACTTTTAAACCTATAGATATATATCAAGGTGAATCAGAACTTGCTAAAGACTCACTTTAGTTTATCAACGGTACAGGGACAGCTTAAGTAAGTATAATAATTATAATTTACAAGTACATTAGCAGCTAATACATTTCAAGGAAAAGGAGCACAATATTCCAATTCCATAACAACTAAACGAAGGTGCTTTATCAATTTTTTATTGATAAACTTAAAAGTTTCCACAAACACTCCAAGAGATTTTTTTTTTTTTAGTCATATCAGCTGTTCCAATTACCGTATATTTATACATGTTCTCTACACAATGGAATTTTCCACTGACCCTTGACATGTGAATGATGCATTGATGATATCTAATAGGTTTGCTCAGCCATGGTCATTAATGCAGTATTGTCTATTATTCCAATATCATTTTTATACCGTGGCCAAGTAGGGAAAAAAACTGGTTTCTCATCTTAACTCTATTTTACGGCCTTTTATTTGGCTGTCACCTTTTTCCAATCTAGTCATTATGTTGATATTAACACCGATTCAGACCAACTTGAGGAGTATGAATATTAATTTTGGAAACTATGGATGCAGTGGTGGGACAGGCTAGGAGAGGGGATGTGCAAAAGTTTTAAAATATAGATGTTAATAAATTAAATTATTGTGCCAAAGTTTATTTTAAATACATTTTTTTTTAATGAATCAATTTTATTAACCATATGTTGAAAGTTAAGATAATAATATTGTTTTTGTGAAAAAAGAAAAACTATTCTCCCCTTCACTTCCCAAAATACAGTATTAGGTTAAAAGTGTCAATCTAATAAATTTTTATTGGCCTTTTTATGAGACCTTTGTATGAGGCTTTTTAATATTATTGAAGTAGTGATAAACTTTATTAAAGATTAAAAAACATCTTGAATCAAGAGAAGTTGGTAGAGGTACAGTACTTACAATAACTAGAGCAATGTACAAAATTTGATTTTAGTGTAATTGTCAATCTGGACTATTTTTTGGTTTCAGTTATGACACACACCATGTGTGTTGTATAATGTATCGTTTTCATGTAGAATATTTATGATAGACAACCACATAGAGAGAGCAATGCTGACTCAACTTCGGGGAGCAAGATTCCAAAGTCTGTCGCATTTTTCTTGCACTTTTATTTCATGATTAGTTCGAAAGCACAGAGGCAGTGCATAAAGTGCATGCTGCACTATCAAATTATTTTTTTAAAATAATTTTCCTAAATGACATATTTATAATATGGTATTTAATTTGAGATACAGTGCCATCTTGCATTTAAATTGCCAACTGTTAAGTAATGATCTTGTCAGTTTAACAGGTGATAAAGTAAAGCGTTCTTGGCAATTTGTCATTCATTTTTGCCAATCATGTTTCTACAAAGCATATGTCATAACCTTCAATCATTATTTGACAAGTCTAAATATACTGGTAGTACTGTAGGCCTACCCCATTCACTTCCTTAGCAGTATTGTATTTCTGATATTTGTTTACTTTTTTTTATTCAAAATCAATGACAAATTTGAATGCTCTTACTTAATGATGAGAAGCTAATTCGCTTGTTAGGAAGTTATGCTGGTACAAAAATATTGTAAGGAAAAAGAAATTATTGTAATGTCTTGAGATAAGATAGCAATTATAATGTTTTACTGTCATAATAAGGGGCCTAATGTAGGTATAGTAAATTTGAAGTAAGTCTAGTATATTTTACACATCAGTATATGGATGTATGTGTAGTATAATAAATATACTTTGATACACTTTTAATACAGTACATTAAAATTTAACAGAATTTTCAAATCATCCTAAAATTAATATTAATTATCAATAATTAGATATCATCATAATATATCTGTATCAGTTAATTTTTATAAGGTGTTACGGTCATATTTATTTGAAAATTCTATGTCACATTTACACAAATTTGAAACAAAAAGTACTGGGGCCTAATGTACTGTCTAATGCCATGTGCTTTTTATATTGTATAATAAATGTGTAAAGAGAACCTGTTTAGTATACTGTTGTTCTAATGAAACCAGTTATGCTTTAAAAAGTAGGTCTCATATTGATGATTAGAGAGTAGAGGTGTTTTGCTTGTTAGAAAAATTAATTTTTTAACCAGATAATGATCTAAGCAGTGTAGCCTGGGATATACAGAGTACTTTTAGAAAATGTGTTATAATGACCATCACAAAATTTGTCAAGTTTTAATTAAAATTGTTATCAGTAAGGTGTGCCATTGTTACGGTCTAAAAGTACATAATTGTGCAGTTATTGTTTTCAGGAAATGTTACTTATAATCTGGCAATAGGCCGTTTGCAGTAAGCTAATGTGTTTTTTGGTTATTAGAGTTTTGCGATGATGTTTACATCATTCTGAATTAATACATTCATCTGTTATTGCAGTGTTGATGATTCCTCTTTTTGCCAATTATCTTCTTTATTACATTATAGTCCTGTTCCTAAATACATTAGCTAAACCTTAATTAGGCTGTTTATTACAGTTTTTGCTAATGAATGTTGTTATCTGACGGTTAATTGATGTTCTTGAAGTTATAATATTTAATCAGGATGTTTAACCTTTGATAACCTCAGTGTGATGTAAGAGGTTAGTGCAAATGTATCTGCATGTTCAAGAACCAAGATACGCCAGCGAGGGGCAGGGGATCGATTACCAACTGTAGAACAAGCTGTGCCCCTTGACCTAAAGAGGGGTATATTGTGAATGTGTAATTACCATCTCCTTAGATTTACGACAAAAAAAATATTTTTTTCTAAAACATTCCTCCAACCCTTTCAAGAAACATGTAGGTTTATTTGGTATCTACCATTTAGTATTTTCATCATATTAGCTAATTCTGTGTTGCTACCTGGAATAAAGGTCACGATGGCTGCACTAAGGTCTCAACTGTCAAACCTGTTATGACCTGTTTTGAATGATGATAAAAATCTTTATAACAATACAGACTATTGTGTGCACAGTTTTCCAGGCTCCATCATCCTTATATCAAGCACTGTACTGGGAATGGATTGTATGCAAATTAGCATTAGATTGGAAGATACTGCAACTACTTTGAACGTGTTATAGCTTGAACAGTTTCGGATAGCTACAGTAGAACTAGATCTATATGAAACATTGCATAATAATTTACAGTTACAAAAGCATGCAGACATAATTTGTGCTTAATTTAAATTATTATTTTTGTGCTAGTGTCCAACTTTTAATGTTTGTGTAACAACATCAGTTTTGTAAAAATGATATCTTATATTCAAAATCTTTTTATTTATACAATATTTCAAGGGGTAACCCAATTGATGTTACTAATTATTAGGGATTCCTTTGAAAAAAAATGACATGTTTGTGATGGTCTTAACCTTCTAATTTCATAAGTATGCCAAGGTTCTTAAAAAAAAGTTGACTGACTTCTGTAGCAATGACTTATTTCTAAAGCCAGATGTTAAAACACTAGCAGATATTGGCTCAGTGACAAGTGTTATTCAATATATAATATTATTCCAGAAGGAAATAAGACGAGGTTCTAAACTGTTGATTTGTTTCCAAAAACGGAAAGCAAACAATCAGCTGTTTTAAAGTTTTAGGGAACCCTTGGATTTTCAGCACAACAATGGGGGGTGATTATATTGCTGGCTATCATATTGTGTAATCTTTGATTATACTGTACCTTGAATTTGGTGGCATTGCCTTCATATATTGGAAAGATAAACAAAAGTGAAACAAATAAATAGGGTTATTATATTTGAAATTGTTTATAATCGTGTTGCTGGCTTACTATTAATATTGTGCAATTTTAAAATGATAAATAGGTTCACTTTTGAATACTAAAAAAACATTTTCTGCACATAATATATTTCATTGTTTAGAATCTACTTGCTATGGGATGGCGGCTGCGGCATCACTCTTATCTTGCATGGTTTTATCGGGGTAATTTCTGAATAAAGAAGTATCTTTGCATTAGCTGTATATGTTGTAGTCCCAGTGTATATGTAATTCTCTCAAAATTTCAATTGCATTAAATTTAATGGTAAAATAATACAATGCTATATGTCACTCATCCATCCAGGCCACATCTTTTGTGCAAATTTTTAACCCATCTGTTAACATCCTTGGCAGGCACTTCCTCTTCTACTTGGCAGTGTAGCTGTTTGCAAGGAGGTGGATGGACAGCAGCTCAGCTTTTGCTGCCAAAACAAGTTTAGATGAACTATACCTGCATTTTAAAAAGTGTCACTTGTAAAGTGTATGTTCAAATGCATAAAATTACTCCTTTTCCAATAATAGAGCACTTCTCTGGAAGTTAAAATTGCTTTAACCTGCATATAGATTTGTCCCATACCACATGCTAAATTTTAGCCGAAAATTTAGTGAGTGCAATGACTATGTGTGACATCATACTAGATCTTTGCATCATCAAGGAATTGAAAGCACTGCAATATGTCTGTTAATTATTTGTATTATTTGTTCATCATATCCTTTCATCTGTTAATTATTTGTATTATTTGTTCATCATATCCTTTCAGAATTTACTCATATTTGTAATTGCAGTAAAAAAAAAAAATCTGACAAATTTTGTTAAAAGTGCAATATTGTTTGAAGGTAATAATTATTCCCTGTAACACTTGTGAATTTTTCGAAATTGTATATTAATACAGAATTGTATAACATTTTCGTGTGAATTTTAATGCAATATTCAGTCTAAATAATGGGGCAGTAAAGTTCTTCCTATGCTATCTTATCAGTAAAACGCATGTGCGACATTGAATATGTATCTTTGTTTTGCAAATTATATGTTTGACATCATCTTCTGTCAAACTGAATTTATGTATTCTGTGACTGTTATCACATGCTATTTAGGTGTATTGTATTAAAACATTGTGCTGAACCAGGTGTGTTTACATGAAAGACAGCAGGTTGACATTACATCTGTCAAATTAGTATTTAAAATTCCAAACCACATAAAGTTCTGCACCGATTTTTATTGACATTAATACAAGATTACCGTTGATTGACAACCAATCACATCGTTGCTAAAAATGGGATGTTGTTCTGCATGGCTACACAATAGCAAATTATATATTTATCAGTACCTGAAGAGTCTGAACGAAGTTCATTATGATAACAGACAATCAGTGGAGACACTTCAAGAGAATTTATAAAAGATAGTGAATATAATTGTAGTTCCTCTATCACAAAGCTCTGACATGATGATTGCATAAACGCCGACATCTGCCCATCGGCCCAGTCTTTTATGTATCCACTGCGGTATGCTTCACAGTGATTATACACCCTCCTTCTCAGAAGAGGACAAAATGGCAGGTTCCTTCAATGACCTGTTTGGGAATATATTATATTCATTAGTGGAAAATATGTTAATGGTCTTACCAACAACGGTAAGTTTGAATTTAGAAAGGAATTAGGCTTATTCATATTGGGCATTAGTGATTGAATTCTATAATGGAACAATTTGTCATTAATAGGGCCTTATCAGGGATCCCAAGTCTCGTAAATCTGGAAAATTTGTACGCTGTAGTCTCCGCACGCCCACAAATTAATAAATAAACTAAACTAAATAACAAGTCTCTTGCCTCTCTCTTCCTTTATTAAAGGGAGCAAAGAAACTAATTCTATGAAAGAAAAATATCAATATTCAATTAAAAGGTCTAGCATGGTTTAAGCATAGTTAAGCTCAATGCACTGCTTTAACAAATGCTACTGATCAAAATGCATGTTCAAAAGAGTAAATTTAATAAATAGATAAAGTAATTAAAATGAAAAAAACATTATTGTATGCCTACAAACATGCATTATTTATTCAAGTTGTTTGCCTTTACCGTTTTATAAGGATGACTTTAGAATCATACAGCATTTTGCAAAATTCATGTTGCCTACTATACAGTGTCACAGATACTGATTATTTTATACCTTATGATTTATATTTAAATTTTTCAAATTGTTTTAAAGGTTTATGGAATCTTAACTACTCTATGTATAATAACATGGCATTTCAATACCATCTCATTTTGGCTTGCTTTCTTGAAACCCAGCCAAGTAGATTAAGCTATCCCTGTGATTTAAAAGCCAAGCCTCACTCACACCCACTTATTTGTCCAATCACATTGTTTATTCATTGATACTGGAAGTGATCCAACTCACAATCAGCTGATCAAAGAGAAAGCCAGTCATTCTGAATGAGCACATTCTACCTGCCAGTCAATATAGACCACATTTTACACACTACCAGATTTGTCCTGAAATCTAGGAACAATCATGATGACTAAAAAAATACAGAATAGAAAAATAATAAAAGAAGTTGTAAACATCCCAAATAACTCAAGTTATGTTGAAAGTTATATGATTTTTTAAATTTTATATTCTCCTTTTTATTTTCCAGTTTATTATAAAATGCAAAGTATAATCTACAAAGCTATGAATTTAAATTATATGGAGATTAGAAAGAAAATCTGCTATGATGAATTATACTTAAGCTTTTGTGGAGTATAGCAGTGCTAATTTCATGGGAGTAATGAAAGTAATTAAAATTGTAATGAAATGCAAGAATAATATAAGTTAGTGCCATAAACATGAAGAATATTATGGTGTATATATTATCTATGTATTCGGATTATGAAAAATGTTTGCTACGCTGGGATCATCTCCAGAAAGCTAATTAACTGTCATTAATTAATATGAACCTATATTGCTTTGCATACCATAAATAACAATATGAATATAATTAATTGGTTAGTTAATTAACTTTACATTTTTACGGATCAGGATTTCTTTGAATTTTATGGTTTATAAACAGCACTTAAAAAAGAATGAAAATTATTGCAACCAGGTGTCGGAATTATATGTGTGGTCTAAATTGTTTCCATAACCGTTTCAAACGTAGGTGTGGTTGTTTTCATTTAGAAGTAAAATGGTTGGATGTTTTGTTTACATGGAGCTTTTAGCTAATCATACATGTTTTTGTTGGTTATTTTATTTAAATAAAACACCCAATTTTCTATAAATGAAAGGTTGAGCAAGTTTCCTACTTTTTCCATACTGTAGTGTAATTATTAATTACGGCTATTTGTATCTGCTCATCGCAAGTATTTTTTCTTTTTTTAGGAGCACTATCTTCTTTTTCATTGTCTTGATTTAAGTAGGATATGATATAACAAATCTAATGAACTTGGCTCCATGCCAGAAGAAATGAAGAGCATTGGATGAGGAGGGTGGTAGTGTGCCATCTGCGCAGCATCAAAACTAACCATTGGTTACTCTATATTTGCTAGGTTTTCTTAAATAGTAATTAACTAGAATTTCCTTTTTCTTGGAACATTAAGCAGTCTAGATAATCTATATGAAATAGCATAAAAGTCTCAAGACTCCATAGGAAGGAAACTGCTAATGACGAACCGCATGATTCATTTTTATTTTTTTTAAACAGTAATAGTTACTGTACATTTGTGCGTGCTTCCCTCTGAAAAGTCAAAATAAACAATAACAATGATTAATTCCATGTGGATGTTGGGCTGCCGTGCTCAACCATGTCATGTGAAATTCTGCGCAATTGACCACACTGCCGTTGAGTGATGCACATACCCACGGGCCAGCTCTGAACACAATGCATCTCGGCAAAGAGTTGTACAGACTCCGGTGAGTCACCAATTAGAGCATGTCTCCAAGAAGACCTCAGATGCCAACACAATTTCTTCAACATTTGTTTAGAATGGCTTGCAGAACTCCGTATCACAACTGTTCAGAGATAAAAAAGGTTGTTCGATAAGTTTCACAGACAGTTTCCTTCCAACTCTTGAGGCTAAACAAAGTCTTGCGAAATCTTCTGAGACTGTTAGTTATTGTTGAAACTTTGTCGGAGTAACTCTTGCCACACAATGACTGGAGCTCCGGTGCACCTCAATGATCTGCTGAATTATATCAGCAAATATGCTACTTCTTATTTCAAGGTAACTCGCTATTATGCAACGCACTTGTTATATTACCAAGAGAATCTGTGATTCATTTTGCATGTTGGCTCTTACATCCAGCTCGGTGGTAAAGGCTTATATACGGTAATCTGTGAAGTTCAGTGTCAGCATTAGCTTGGTGATGTATTGTTTAATACGAATTGTGCCTCACAAGGCATACTATAGTTTCTATATTTTTGGATTATTTCCATTTGTAAGATCATTACATTTCTAGGTTTTAGTTGTTAATGGAAGTGCACATGTACTGTAGGATTGGAAAAGTAGTTTTGGTTTTTGTGATTTATCGGGAGAATATCTCGTGGCTGTAAATGTTTTCTTTTTATTATGTAATGTAAATTGTGCTAAAATCAAATACTTGTAAATATCTCTTCAAACTGTACCTTTACTTTTGAATCTTGTTAGTGTTTTGATTTTAAATTGTAGCCTTTATAATTGAATTTTTTCTTAGGATATTTTTTGAGTGAAAGTGTCACTGTTATAATCATGTTTTTTTTTCTTGTTTCTACAAAGACTGTAGTGTAAGTTGTATTGTGTGTTCATGGTAATTCAGATTTATCTTGTTTAGGCGAGACTTTTTTTTTTTAAACCTTGTTTAGCAAACCCGCTAACTGCAAATATTTGATGATTTCAAATAAAAAATTTTTTTTATTTTTGGCCAATTAGGGCACATTCTTACAAAAAAATAGAAGTTTTTCTTTATTTTTATTGCGCCCTCCACTGCCTTGAAATCTCTAAAGATAAATATACTTCTTTCTAATTATATAAATTTAAAGCATTTAACCATCCTATTTTACATTCACCAATAATATTTTATTTTCTCCTCCATCTGGATGATTTTGTCAAAACGATTTGCTAAATAGGGAAACAAAATTTTATTTTTATTCCGCCCTCCTCCGATAATAAGTACGCAAAACAAGGAATAAAAAAATTGTCGCCTTATAGAACAGATAATGTGAAGTGAATAATAAGTATGCATGGTGAATAAATTTATAATCGTACTTGATGTTAAATCCTCTGAAATACTCGTTTAGAGTTTAGACTAACAAGCATGTTGTAACAATTGTTTTCTAATTTTATCTTTCAGTTTAAACAAACAGGAAATCATAATGATGACCAGGTAAGTCTGCCATTCATTGTTAACTTCTCTTTGTTTATTTTAAAATTGTGTACACTTCATTAATTTCAGCCCGAGTCCAGCACTGGTCAAATTGTTTTGTTTCTTTATTTGAGAAATTTTTTTTTGTAAATTTCATAATAACAGAAACAAAGGCAAAAATTTTAATTTAATGGAATAGTATCAGGATGTTCAATGTTGTGATTCTGTTACTTTCTTGTTTTTTTTTCTTAAGAACAATACAATCAAATTAACCACATTAACCAATATTAATAATAAGGTTATATGATGCGGAACTGCGGAAACATCTTTTTTTTGTAGAATTTCTAATGAGCAAATGTAATCTATCCTGTTTTGACAAATAATCCTTGAGAAATTCTTTAAAAAAAGAGTGTAAAATTAGGCTTATTTTTGGATTGAGGCCATTTTAATGAAGAAGGACTAATGAATGAAATGGAAGCTATTAATTTTAGGTTATATGATAGGGTGACACTTTCACGGAAGAGTTAACATTCAATTTAATATCCAGCGATTCTTTGATCATCCAACCATGCTGTCAAATCTTTACACAATACTAGATAAGTCTGTTCGTGTTGACCTGATAAACTTTAAAATTTAATTTCAATATTTGAATTACTTTGTGTATTGGCCTTGACATGCCTAGATATGGTCATGATGACATCACATCATGCCCGTATATAGGCACATCATGACTATATATGGACATACAACTGTTTTTTGTTAAAGAAAATTTCATAGTCGGGACAGATTTTAAAGCCCTTTCGAGACTAAAATTGTGTTGACAACAACATAAAAAAAATGCTTAGATATGATCATCACGTCATGGCCATATACAGGCACATCTTAATTATATATGGGCATACAACTGTTTTTTGTCAGAGAGCTTTAAGGAAATTATAAACTTTCAATTGAATATTATTGCCAAGTTATTGGCCGAGCGGTTAAGTCAGGGGCACTGTAACCTTCAGCTATAATATCGGCGCTGGTTCAAACGGCTCACTCGCCAATGGTTCCGTTGATTGAACAAGTCTTCTCAGATAAGGACTTTAAACCGTAGGTACAGTGTACGCTTTTGGCCCGTGTGCACTTTAAAGAACCCAGTACATCCTTTGACAAGAGTAGGGGGTTACCCCGGTGTATTGGTCCATTCAGTCCCCTGTCGTTTAATGGATATGCCACGTAGGATAGTGATTAAGTTCACTGATTGCCATATCCTTGGCAGTCGTGCCTAAGGAATGAAATAAAAAAGAAATTTTATTTGTTTCATTAATGTGCATACCATTGGGAGTGTTTTACAGATGAGATTTCTTATAATACTGAAATATAACTACGTAATCCTGCATATTTATGCTCTCCCAAAAGATGTTATACTTCCTCTGTTTGCCCATGGAGGTATGACTGACTAGACGACCTTTGTACCGTGCTGGGCCTTGTAAAATGAAGGACAAAATATTCCTATAATGATGAATATCATTATATTTTATGTATTTTTATAGGCCCTAAATACTTGCGCTATTGGAAGTGGTTAAACACCATTGAAATAAATCTACTTAACTAAGGACATCTGAAATAATATATCAATTTTTTTTTTTTAAGGAAGTTTGATTTGATAGTTTATAAATTTCATTTTGTTACCTCATTTCTTTTCTGTAGGTTCAACAAATGTATATAGAACAGTTCATTCAAACAAGTCGTCTAGACCATGTAACGCAGGTCATTGGACTTCATCCAAAATATTTAAACGCCTTCCAACGGACCCATAATTTTATGTTGCGCGGTGATGGCCCCCTGTCCTACGACTACCGCCACTACATTGCAGTTTTGGTAAGGTTTGCAAATTGGAAGACTAGAAAAATTTCTTTATCATTATTCATGTTGTATATGTTTTATAACTCTAATACTCTTCTCTTGTTGATTTTTGTGGAAAGGCAAACGAATACTGGTGTTACTTGGTACTTCTATAGTGCTTATTCCTTGCCCATAATATGAACGTAAAAGTTGGTTTTTTGGAAGAATATTTGTTTTTATAAAATGTTCGCAAAACCCTTTGACATTACATTTGAAACACTTAAAAGAACAATAAATTGCCATTATAGAATGCAAATATTGACAATTTGAAATACAAAAACATTTTATGCGAACTACAGTTAAGATACATAGTACTGGACACAAGTTGTGATTTCATGCAATGTTATAACTACTTTTGAATCACATTTAAAAAAAATGAATATTTCCAATTTAGTGTATGAATATTTTGCAATAAAATACAAATACGATTCATACAACTAAACATTTAAGATATGTGATACTGGATGGTAACTAGGATTTCATTGCACCTTACAAATCTCATTACGTATTATATACAGTTAAAAAAAAACTGAATATTGCTAATTTAAAATACCAACTGTACCATTACCAATATTTGCAATATCTGCATTCACTACAAACTACTTTACAAATCAGTAATTTATACAGTATCCTGATGAAATGTTAAAACTATTTAAATGATATGATAATTGTGGTAGTGATACACTGCTACAGTATTATTAAACGCATTGTAATATAATAGCAATAATCGTTTAATAATAAATATAGTGGCTGTAAGTTTAAAATATTAGGAATTTAGCAATGTTTAGTTTGGTCCAACTCTACAAGTACTGGTATTAGTGGTATAGCAATTGAATGATGATTTTTGGAAACATCACACACATGTGGACGATTGTATATTATTTTGCAGCTAGGAACTACAGTGTGTTAACTTCTTTGCTGATGCAATCATTCACAAATTTTGGAATAAAGCCAACTTTGAAATGACAGTGCCAAGTAAACGAGGGCAACACTTTATAATGTCAAATTCTTTTAGCCACAGCTTCATCATTGAAGCCATCATGTAGTTACGGGAAGAAACCATTAAAGAGGAGATAATGTATTATCAAGGTTTCTTTGCTATATTTCATTATTTAAATGTAGTCTAGACTTCTTGAAAAATGGCCAATATGATAATTCCGAAGTTAAAGTCCGCTAGGTTGTGTATATCTGTTACAATTTTTGTATGGTTGTCAAAGACCACTAGGTCAACTCCACAAAGTTTTCTGAAGAATGTAAGTTATCACCATGGAGGTGTCTACAATAAACAAATTCATAGCTTGGCCCCCAACAATGGTGAGGCTGACGTGGGTAAATTGCAACAGTTGCCCATTAATTTAGTTTGGCCCAATGAAAAGTTATTCAACCTTTGGCCTAAAAATTATTGTTATTTAATATCAGCTAAAGTTAATATACATTCAAAATTAAATATAGTTTAGTTTAACTTCTATCAAACACAGTTCCATAAATTTACCAAATCAGACATTTTGTATGTGTACATACAAAAAAATGAAAATGAAAGAACAAAATAGTTGAAAATGATCCATTTCATATATAATACTACTGTATGTCAGGTTTCTACTAATTACATTGTCATTGTGACAAATGTTTTTTTTTTCTTTTTGTCAGTTATCACTTAATTTAAATGAATATCTATTCGGAATCTAAATATATTGTTTAATTACACTGTAAGTCGATATCCACCCACTTGCCAAAGGCATCTGATGATCTTAGCAGTCATTCATTTTTTCGAAGGTTCAATAAACAACAATACATTCTGCTTCCTGTGAATACAAATCTCCCCTCCCACCTCCTACCCCCGCACATATATTGAATTTTATTTTAGAATTCTTCTATAATGCAAGGCTGAAAGTCACGCTAGGTATAGGCTACTCATAGAAAAATAGTAAAAATTGATGATTTGAAGACAATTAAATACATAAAAAATATTTTAAAAGTTTTTGTTTATATTAGCTTGAATGAAAGTGAAATTAATTCATACCTCGCTGATTTACAACATTGAGTATTCTTTCGTCATACTTTGATGTTCGATTTTAATTCTTTCTGCCCCTTGTATGTTTTGATGTTCATGATTGATTTATATTTTTATTGTCCTTTATTAAGGTTATGTGAATGAATTGAAATCGAAGTTTGAATTATTCAAGAATTCTGGATAGTAGACATTTTTTATTCTGTCTATTGTACACTGTATATTGTCCATTTTTTTGAATTTTTTGCCATTTTTTATTCTATATATTTTATATTTATGTATATCGAATTTTATATACTCTCCTACTTGGAGGCTGAATTTGAATATATTTTAATATTCCATTTGTACATTGTGCAATATCTTAAAAATGTGAAAAAATGTATGATAGTCTATGAAATGGTTAAAATACATACATATATATATATATATATATATACTGTATATATATATATGTATATATATATATCAATATTCACTTGATGTAGAACAAATTAGTTCTATACACTTTACAAAAACACCTCAACATATATTTTAATATGGTTGAAACTATGGCGATAAATATTGACTTTGATGTGAAGTAGTTAGCTCTATATTGTTGCCTTTAACACCTTCAAGATAGAGAAGATAATTTAAATGAAAGTACAGTAAAATTATGGATAGCACATTCAACGACGTCACGTGACATTTGAATGGCTTTCTGTTCAATAACGTTTAGGTCACGAGATATTTGGATGGAATCCCGCTGTACTGTATGGAATTTGACATGTTTATGGTTTCAATTAGTATAATGGAGCATTACACAGTTGTATTAGTGGGTGTAAAATGATATTTCATAGACCTGTTAAGTCATAGTATATCACTTGGGTTCACAGGCTGCTGCCAGACACAGATGTGCCTATGTTGTCCGGCTTCAGGAGAAGGAATTCCTGTGCCAGGGAGGTGATCCAAAATGGCTTGAAAGTGTCAATAACATACCACAGAAATTAAAAGATTTGTATGAAGTGATCAAGATCCTAGCCCACCAGCCATGGTTAATAACCAAGGAACATATTGCGGTAAGATTCTTGATTAATATTTCTTTATTGCCAAAAAGAAGCAAACAAAATGGCGAATTCAAGTGCCGGAAGGGGTACTGGTCTCGTTCCCCTCAGCAACAGCAACACAATCTAACCGTGAAATCATTTAGATAAGCGATTAAAATGACTGACCCTTAAGCTTCCAGTAGGACCTATCTCAAATTCTCTCCCCTCAGACTATGGTCCTTTTTGGCACTCCCCCACCCCACTCTTTAGAAGCATCCTGGATCGAGCCAATGAGATAAAGCCAGAGAACCCACTCCTTATTACCTGTAGTGGATAAAGAATATCAACAATAAAAAAACCTATATAATTATAAAGAATATCAATCTGTATTTCTATAGACTTAAGCAAAATTAGATAAGCTAAGATGATATCCTTTTCCCATTTTCTATTTTGGAAAGATGGTACTTTTTCGTGTTGTGGTAAAATGACAGATTCAAAATTCAGTTTTGATAATGCTAGCCGGGTTTATCTGTCTCATTTTAAATTGATATACTTAATTGATTTGAGCAATTAAATGTGTTAATTTCAACATTTGAGGGTTTTCTAGATCATAGACAGTATATATGTTACTATTTTTTATACAGAAACTCCTTAAAGGTAAGGATAGTTGGTCGCTATCTGAACTGGTTCATGCCATTGTGATCATGGCGCATTTCAGTGCATTGGCTAGCTTTGTATTCGGTTGCGGTATCAATCAGGAGGTAGACATGGAAGGGGGGTACACTGTTCAACCGACATCAGTTTCCGAGAACGGTAGTGATTCAACCGATGATTCTTCTAGTAACGGTCTTTCAAATGTAAGCTATATTTTTTTCTGCATTAAAAAAAAAAAATTCAATCATGACTGGTTAAAAGTTAGTGACATTAATTTGACATCTTACTTGCAATGTTTCCTTTACATATTGATATAATTTTCTGATTCATGGTGTATTCGTAAACTAATCCTACATTACTGTAGAACATTAAAACAGTAGTCATGTTTATAATATTGTGAATCTTGGATAAACTAACTAATTGCAGGGCTCAATTTAGTACTAGTTCGTTGTACAATGTCTAGTAAAAACTCCTGGGCTAGTAAACTTATTACTACCCCTGGTGGGCCGATGATCAGTTTTAGACTATTGCTTGAAGTATGCTTGGCCAAGAACTTAAAGTTACTGATGTAAAATGTAACCAATGATTGGGCTAGTAAAATAGGCAATGGGCTAGTGAAATATACAGTAAACTAGCCCAGTGGGCTAGTCACCAAAGAAAGTTACATCAAGTCCTGAATTGCCTATTGTCTCTCAAGTAAGAATACCTCTCAAAAATAGAATTGAACTTTGGCCCATTGCACCATACATGAACATTCCAGAAGCACGTAGCAACATCCTCATTCTTTTTCAAAAGAGAATTGTGATAAGGCGAGAGTTTTTTTATACTGTACCTTGTTTAGCAAACTTTTTTTTTTAAAGATCGTCAGAGAAGGGTAAAAAAAAATGAAAATAAACTTTTGATTTCTTAACAAAATGATTTTGCCAAAAGCATCTTGGCGAACGAGAAAATAAAAATAAATTGTTAATGAAATGTATAAATTCTTTAAATTTATATAATTAAAGAAAAAATACATATATTTTCTTTTTGGAGATTTCAGGGGAGTGGAGATCGTAATAAAAATAAAACAATTATTTTTTAATTACCATTTTTCGTGGCAGGGGGTGCGCTAACTGGCCAAAAATAAAGTTTTATTTATATTCAAAATCGCTGTTATTGGTGATCGGAGGGTTCACTAAACAAGGTATAAAAAAAAGAGTCTCATCTAAGACATTGCCACAAGAACATTAAACTACTCAACATACTATTGGGTTTAGGACACACAATTATCAGAGGCTACCGTGGATGAACTAATGTCAAGGATGAAGAAAATAAATGAACAAGAAGAGGAGGAACTCAGCCAGGAAGAAAAAGTAAAAAAATTTGAGAACATTGGCAAACAAAATATAGATTGTAAGTATTGAAAAAAGCAATGAATGTTGTATTAAATGATAGTACAATATCATCTTTATCATCAGTTGATCTTGCTCAAATTATGTCAACAATTGCCCTTTTATATTTCTTTGACCTTCAATTTGATTTTCAGTTCATTTGAATTTGGTATCCTTCTCTTCCCCTTAATTTCTTTCTGTGCTGTGGATTCCAGTAGATTGACTTCTATTTTTTATTGAAGTAAATTCAGCATCTACAAATTGACCCAATTTTTTTGTTGAAGGGATTTATTGCTGTGTTCATAATATTGGCTTTCTTCAGGACCTGAGTCCAGTAGATTGACTTCTATTTTTTATTGAAGTAAATTCAGCATCTACAAATTGACCCAAATTTTTTGTTGAAGGGATTTATTGCTGTGTTCATAATATTGGCTTTCTTCAGGACCTGAGATAACTACAATGACACAGCAAAATCAGCTATTTTTTTTTAAACCTATTCATATTTGCAATCCTTTAATTGTCACAATTGCTTCAGTTGTGAAACTGAATGCCTTTTATAGCCAGCTTGGCTAAACTTCTGACTGCAAAAAATAGAGAATTGAATGTAAAGAATTTAATACATAATAGGTTGCAAATATGGATAATTTTTTATTCCTGATGATGACACAATTAATGTTGAAATATTGAATCCCAACACGATGGCGTGCATTTCGATACTTGGAGTATGTATTATACTATCATGGACCTATTAATAATTAATTATTAATAGGTCCATAATACTATCTAATAGGTTCTCATGTTTAGAAGTTATATTTGGATAGACATTGTACAACAAAATCAATACAAGTCTGTATTGGACATCACAGAGCTCAATTATTTTAAACAAATTTATTCCAGACAAGTCTAGACAGTATTTATTGGTCTAATGAAAAAATTATGTATTTACTTTGGGCATTTGGCAAAATTCAATTTTGGATAATGCTTAAGGAACTTAAAGTGCATCTTAAGCAGATGAAGACTATGTGCAAAAAAATAACATCTGCAAGATAAACGAGTAAATAAAAAAGTTTATATACATAAAGTATTATAATAAAATACAAAATATTGATCACATGATCAAATTAAATAATTACAATAAACATTGTCATACAGTATTCGCCTTCAGTTTCCAATTATATTCTTTTTAAATAATTATGTTTACATTGGGATCAGCATATTGGTATTGTACAAAACTCAAATTGAAATGAGAGCACCCTCTATAATGTTTGCTAACATTGTGTGATGGCAAGTTTGACCTTTGTATGGACTTTTGAATATAATTTAATTTCGTAATTCGTGGTAGAGATTATATAATTTTTTTAAATGCTTTTTAAAATTGAATCAGAACCTATTTGTTTCGGCCTCGGTGTAAAATTTTATAGATCCATAAAAATCAGAGACAGCCAAAGTCATGTTTGAAATTTTAATGAAGTGACATTGTAGGTTCTAACATTAAAGCAGTACATATATGATATATATTACATCTGCTGTATCATGGTGTGCTCCAGTATTCATCACAATTATGAGGTCAACCAATAAAAACCCTAGATTTATTTTATGACTACCCTGGGTTTTGTTGTAATGACTACCCTGGGCAGAACTCTGAATAAGCCTCAAATCATTTGCAAAAAGTTGGTTGATGATTTAAATTTCTACAACAGTTTTTACAACATTAGTAGAGACACATAACCTTTGTATTAGCATGACTGGCATAAGAAAGTGCACAATAATAATGTTAAACCTCTAATGCATACAAGGTGGCTATGTTTGTAGTTTGCCTAGGAAAGATGACAAACCAAGTACACTGAGACATACAACAGATAACCAGATCTAAAAACAACAAGATGGCTTATTTCAATTGGGGTCATATAATGATAATACATCATTCATCACAATGGTAGTTGGGGGAGTTGTAGGCTACTAAAGACTTGGTTGGAATGATCTGGCTCAGGGCAAAATTCATTGCAAGTTTAACACCAAACCAGTCTATCCTATGCTAGCATCCAAAAACAGACATTACTTTGTGACCGATGATCTCCTAATTAAATAAATAAATTGGAAGTATTTTGTTGTTCTTACAGTACCCCAGCCAAGTAAGGAAGTGTGCATGACAAAAGTAGATGTCACTCAATACGTAATTGAGCCAGAATTTACTTACACAGATTTCGTAAAGCGAGGCGAAATTGGAAGCAATACCACTTTTAGAGCACAAGTAAGAAGCCTAATTATTTTCCTTTCCATGATAAAAAGAAACATCTTGTCAAATGTAAAATTCTCTCAGTTTATTAATAGTCATGAAAAGTGTAAAAATAAATAACATATTTAAAAGGAGAGATATTTACAGGCTGAAAATCTAGGAATCAAACCAGATGTTTGATAACAAATGTAAAATATTCATTTCAAATCTAGCTACTCTTAAGATATAGTTTTCTAGTTTTGATTGTATAGAAGACAGTAATGAATTTCTCCTCTTTGGTTCTCTCTTCCAAATGAAAATTCTTCAAATAACTTTTTATTAAGCAAAACAAAGCAAAAACACTTGAATTGAATGTCATTGACAGAATAGTTTCATTAGTTATTGTAATTTGTGATATTTTTTTCAATGATTATAATACATTTTTATTTTATTTTTTAGGACTATGCTTGGGAGGACCATGGCTATTCACTTGTGAACAGGTTGTACCCAGATATTGGGCCACTACTTGATGAGAAATTTAGTATTGCTAAAGATCTCACTTATAACACGTAAGCAATTGTCATGTACCTACAAAACACAGTGTAGTTCTTACAAAGTTGTTTGTTTAATGTCACCAGTTTAAAATGGGAAGCAAATGCTTCTAAGCCATGTTCACACTGATGGTGTTTGTTTTTTTGGTAAAACTAGCTAGCATCTTGGTTAAAATGTCCACTGCAAACACCCTTAGAAAGTTTCCTCGGATAACTTACCTGTGTCGCTCAGTTATCTTATTAGAAGATTGACCAGGCTACTGTAGTTTTACTATAAAAGCTAGAAAATCCAGTGTGAGTATCACAACTTGGTTAAATCTTCGTAATTGCTTGTTAATACCACATACATTGTGCTTTTTATAGAATGTATCAACAGATAGACTGATCATGCATTTGCAATATCTTACAATCTTAAAACTTACTGTGTATTTAAATCCAAGTGTGAGCAGCAGTACGATTTGACCAAGGAAAATTTACACTAGTCTTGGTCAAAATTAATGAAATGCAAACACACATGGCTAAATTTGTTTCTATCTTTCTGATTTGTTTAGAATGGGAAATAAACAAGAGGTTGACACTTCACTTTTACGTCAAGTCATTTGGATCTATATCCATTCGTTGTTTGGAATTCGCCATGACGATTATGACTATGGTAGTGTTAACCAACTGATGGAACGATCTTTAAAAACATACATTAAAATAGTAACCTGCTACCCAGAAAGAACAACTAAAAAGGATTATGACAACTTCTGGAGGGTCTTCAAACATTCAGAAAAGGTGAGCAGTTTATTTTTTTATTATTATTATTATTTTAAGTTTCTATTCAAGTTTCTTTTAATATTTGCAATAGAATAATTGACATGAAATAATGATTTAATTCCGTCATAAATTTTTTATCTTTTAGGTCCATGTGAATATAATGATCTTGGAAGCACGCATGCAAGCTGAACTCTTGTACTCTTTACGTGCCATCATGCAGTATATGACGTGATCAATTCGTATCCAGTTATAATATCTTACGCTGAACAACCAAAGAAGACATAATCTGCAGCACAATGAAGAGTCACCAGTTGACTTACTTCAATATTTCTGTGTAAAAAGTCTTGCATGATTCCTTGCTATCAATACAGTCGCCAACATGCTCGGCGGTACCAGCTAGGAACTTAACTACAGTATTACTGTTCATATTTTATATACAACTTGGACACGTGTTATATTATTTTCTTGGAATGGATAGTATCTTGGGGAGATTTGCAATATTTTGATCAAAAAGAAATACCAACTCTGATCCTTGTTACATAACCTACCAGTATCAGAGATTCTATTTTACACATCGCAAGGATAACTTGAAATCAGCTCAATTATATTGTACTAGACTTCTAGGATAAATTGCCAGTAATAAGTTGAATGTAGTGTTAACCCTTTCCGCGCTGCAGTGTGTGGCTCCAGCGATTTTAATAGAAAACCACCAACTTCAAGTGTGCTCTTTTATTGGGTGCAGTCATTCTAATTTTACTTTGAACTTTGACCCAATATGTTGAAAATGATGTAATTTACAACATAATTTACTCTAGAGGGATTGATAGAACTTGAAGGCATCTGTGAACCGCCCCACACTTTAACTGTTGGTTAACTAGTGCGTTGCCACAATGCCCTACGACAAGAAAGGGTTAAACTACCTACCGTTTCAAAAATCTATGCATGGCATTTTCGTAGGTAACTCAATATGTTCTTGCGATTGTTGATTCAGACAAGGCAGAAACCAAAGAAAGTGGATGGATTGTAAACCAAATGAAAATTGCGAGCAGAACAATTTAACATCAAGTAATTCCCGTAGTTTTTGAATCCCAAGTTTGTTCTCACTGCCATTAGTTAGAGCGTTATCTATTTCAAATGAAGGCCAGTGTATGATAGAATTATCAATAGCCGCCCCCACAAATATGCACACTGGTGTTTCAGATGTTATAGGTGCTGATAATCAAACAATGTTGACATATAGTAATATTAAATTATAAATATAAAATTTCAGAATATGAATATTGATATTAATAATTATCATAGGTTTAGATACATTATGCTGCATGCTTCCTGCTGCTGTTAAGGTATCTAAAGTCAGTGAGATTGTTGTCGTTACCTATTGTATATGACCCCCGAACCACGTTGGTCTACAACATTGTCCTTTTTCAACCGTGTGTAGCTCTGGAGAAAACCCTCTACCAGATGAGAAAACAAAATTAGACAGTTGTAAAAGTGATGTCTGTTGTATGCCAGTGTTGGGCAAATGTTAGTTGTTAGTTGCACCATCTTCAAATGAATTTAAAAACAGTGTGTCTAAAGTTGACAAGTTTGACCTGTGTTGGCTAGATCAGTTGATGGTGTTATCCAAATTGTTGATGTCAGAATTATATATTTATTTGAGGGAATGCTGTGCTTTAGACGAAAGTCAATTTCCGGCTGACCTTTCAACATCTAGGTTGAACATTTGCATAGTGTATTGTAATGTTTGAATACATTGCAATGTATTATCGTTGTCAACTTTAATTATTTCTAGAGGGATAATAATCGGTGTATTGTTTTCTAAATTTCTTTATGAAATCCACCATAAATAAGAGATTAAGTAACTGGTGTGTACAGTATGTGGTAATGGAGTATGTAGAGTTTAATGTTAAGCGTACATTGCATTGACTGGTTGGATTAAGTGATGTGATTATTTTCTGAAGTGGGACTTCATTACTAAAATAGAGAGATCCATACCTTCAATTCCTTCTTTAGAAGAGAGCTTAATTGAGCATGTATGAGGGGGTTAATATGATAGATCACAAAGAAATATATGTGAATTTGGATGTGTGGGAAGCAAAGGAAATGGTGTGTGTATCTGTATGTGAGTGTTATAGGCATGATTACAATGTGGTGTGAATTTCGACATGTGGAAAGGAAAAACAAAAAATTGTGGCAGTTAATAAGTTATATCATATACAGTACATGTCAAATATAGAATACAAAATTTATAACAATCTGGTTAAATTGTCAAAAAATTTATGCCAGTACTGTATGTTAGATCAGAGTTGTAGAATTATTTCCATTACCCCTTTGAAAATACCAATATTATTGATATAAGCTCAAATAATTCATATGGTTATTGATTTGGCTCACTAATTGCTACTGCGCTGTTACAGTGTATACATTGTCATTTGTACGATTATTTTGAAGTATACAGTATTTTTCTATGCTTAGAATGTGATGGATGGAATGCTTCAGTGCTTATACCATTCATGCATCAGTCAGAGGGTAACACTATCCTCTTTTGTGACGAAGGCTTTACCCCGTTTTGGTGAGCAATTATCTATAAGGTGGCTTCATTCCTTTTCGATAAGCAAGTATCTTTGGGGTGGCCCTATTTGTTTTTAATCAGTAAGTGACCTGATGATAACTTTATTTTGTGAGGAAACATTTTGAGGGTGGCGCATCATTTTTCAGGAGCAAGTTTTTTTTATTGATCGATTTGTCCCATTCTGATGAGCATGTATCTTTAGTATAGCCTCATCTCATTATTAATGAATCTATTTTAAGGGTGGCTTCAACTTATTTTGATGAGGGATGATCTCAAGTGTGACCTCATTCGGAATGATATCCAACTCTTTGAAGGGTGGCATAAGGAGTAATTATCTTGGTTAACACCCTCCATAGAGGATAGAGTTTTGAGGCCACTTATGAATGATGACCTCAAAATATGCTGATCCATCTTTGTCATAATGAATAATTATCATGAATTTGCACCACAAACTGAAGTTAATGTGAATGTAAACAAGCCTTGTATTATGGTTTCAAACTATCAGCATATAAAAAATTTTTTGTCCAAATTCAAGCAATACAAAGAAGAAAATGAATAAATTTTTTTACAGCAACATTGTTTTGAACAGTGTGGTGTTGATAGTACAGGTTTCCATAATGAATGCTGTTAAATTTGTTTAGAAATGTTTGATACTGTTAAGAATATTTAATTTTATACATTGTATTCATGAGGATTGAAATTACCTGAAATCATATAAAATAGGTTTTTTGGTAAAAAAGGAGAAAGATTGTAAATATATTATTTATTCTTCATTAGCTTATTAATTTACTTGCAAAGTTGATTGCAGCTGCTAATAATAATATTATATTAATATATTATAATATATTAATAAGATATTAACTGTTGAAGTATAATATTTTAAAAGTGGGACTAGCAGACATTGATTTTTAATCACTTCCGAAACGACAGATCTTCCAATGAATTATAGTGCATAGATATTCATTGCATATAAATGTGCAGGATTTTTTGGGAGAGGTGAGATACATGCATTGTTTATTAATTTGGTCTAAAGCTTTGTCTACACCAATGTGACATGTGATTTGACTACATATGGGTGTGATATATTAGGATCATGCCCAAATGAAAGCAAATCAGATATGTCTCAGTTAGTAGTGGAAACAGCTTAATACACCATCAATAATCTTGGTGTTAAATGTGTATCTAAACCACAATAGAACAGGGAAATAATTTCCCAGGATGTTGTGTATGCTAGTAAGTGTATAATGGTATGTTTTTAAAGTGCCACATGATTGGTTTGAATTATTATATAAGTGTATGCATGCTTTATTTGATGTATCTAAAGCTTTGAGCTCTGCGGCAATAAAGGATTTCCAAGCGGTGTGTATAATTGTTCTACAACCTATCTAATCTGAAATTCAATACCATTCCCATTCTTAATCTGTTGTAGTTCACTGTTGTAACTGATGTTAAATAAAACACATCAAATGACCTATTTTGTCTGTCTTTATTTTCTTTCATTTATTCATGCATAAGTCTATTTGTGAATACTTACCGCCATTGGTGCCAAAATCAATTTGTTTTTATTAGTTTTCATTTAGGGACTTGAATCAAGTTTAGCAAATATGTGACTGGCTCTGGCAAAACCAGCCGTTTTTTGTAGGTGCATGAGCGAAAATTATAAATTGCAACAAACAGTGGGCTTTGACAGAGCCAGTTGCATGTATGCTGGTTTTCTTTTTAGATGAATATAATAGCGCACAATCCAATCCAATCTGGTTAATTATAAAGCGCCTTTCTTTACAGATACGAAGTACTGCACCCCACAACCCACAGCCAGTCATGATCAATGCCCAACCCAAGCACAGAACAAGTAAACAAATTAAAAGAAGCAGTGGGAAGGTTCAGAATCATAACAAAATAATACAAAAATAAATAAAATAATGAAGCCTATTAATCAAAGACGTTAGACCTAAAGACAGCCACAGATGGTGAAGATTGAATGTTGTGCACTGGAAGGTTATTCCAGATGAGTGGCACTTCACACGGAAAAGATTTGTTGCCAATACGCTTGTTGATTAATAAACATCGATAATGATAATAAAAATGATTGCTTATTTAAAGGAATCATCAATATTCAATAAGTCAGATTTACGGATGTTTTACTACAAAATTTTTAATTGACTGGCACTAATTTAAAGATATGTGCAAAGGTTATAAAGATCCTGTTAAGTGTTTGGTAATTGGTGGAGATACTTTTTTCTCATTTTAATTTTCAGTAGAATGACAAAAGCTTACTGAAAATATTTAAAGTATTCAATTCACATGGCATTTTCTCTAAATTTTGGAATGTTTCACCTGGCAAATGCGACAAAGAAAAAAATTTTAAATAAAGGCTGAAAAATAAATATTCAAATATGGCTATCTAGTTTATTTAAATTTTTAATCCATTCATAGCATGTGGACAGCATCGTCCTGTCGTTGATTAGCAAGTCTTCCATATTTCATAAAATATCCAACTGAATCAAGGAGTTAAGGAAAAAAAAACACAGTTTTCATTCAAATAATTTACTCCGTACTCCTATCACTAACCCTTGCACACAAATTTTAGAATATGTCTAGTAGGATTTTAGGTAGGTTACAGCAAGGAGGGTTACAGGCAGTAATATTTTAGGTAAGATTAGCAAAATAGGATCTAGGTATGATATGGAAAGTGACCTAATAACTGGCAAGTTTGAGTGTCGTATGTATGCTAGAATTATGTTTGTTCCAGCTAAAAGTACATTGTTTTTTTTATATACAACAAAGGATACTATTCAAGGTAGGAAGGAACACATATCTTCTCCTTTTTAAATTCTATGCTGCATTCCAGTTTCTTTAGTTGGGTTTCATACATTTCAAGAGCTGATGTCATGTTTGCACCATTACCCTTTTAGAAAAACAAAAACATATTTTAGAGTGTCACCATGTCAGAATTTTCAGTGGTATTGCATGTATTCAAAGATTTCATGGCATATCATCCAAAATCAAAGCGTTGCTTTCATAAGAGTAGTTCCTAGCAGTATCAGGCTTTACTCCTTGACGCAGTCTGGTTCTTCGGCATGCTAAAAGCATTTTGGCCTCATTTATACTTCATGCTGACACAAGAGAAACTTCTTTCCTAGAAACTGTTTTTCTCAGCCAGTAAAAACATTGGAGTGCTGCAGTCCTTTTTGCATAATTTCAGGAATCTACTAGAAAAAATTAATAAACTAACCTGTGTGAAGTATTTTCCATCTTGTTTCATTACTTTCATTGACAGATCTAAAATAAGTCGCATAAAATCCCATGCATCTCCTATCAACAAAATTAATGTGTAAGGTCAAAGGTTATGAACACAAGTTCGAAAGGGTAAGAACAAAAATTTGAATAAATGTGAAGGAATGATAAGATGCGTCAAGCTAAAAATAGAAATACGCCCACGTAATATGATGCCATGTCCAGATAAGATCTGTTCTAGAAATAACTAAAATTCAACAACCTGTTGTACAGTTAGTTATTCAAGTGAATTGCCAATACAGAAAGCATGGATGGCTTATGAGTTAAAAGTAGCCACAAAAAATTATGCCACGTAATAGACACACACTCCCGCTGGGAGCCTATTTTTAATATATGGTAGGTTTTTACTTTTTTTTAATTATTATTAATGCGATCTGTGCTTTAATAAACATTGTCCATACCTCTTGATTCAGTTGTTATTGGAATGGCAGTCAAATCATTGATTACATAGTCAAATTGTTTCCCTTCCTCAATAAATTTTCTCATTACAGGCACACAGTCAGCAACAATAACCTATGAAAAAAAAAACATGTTATTAAAGGTCTTTATTTATATTCATATTCATAAAAATTACAAACAGCTGTGTGAAAATGCACAACACATTACATAAAAAAGCAAGCAAGACATTAAAATGCAAGTAAAGACGGATAAAAGGCACAGTACAGGACAGAAAACCTAATTAAACAAGCTAAAAATGGAAGAAATAATAAGGATGTATTATTTTTCATCTTTCCTTAAATAATAAGAAATACTTTGAGCTTACTTCATGTTGAGGACCCTTGAGACTGTCCATGGAATTGTGACAAATACCACGGAGATGTTTGATGGCTTCATCGATCACAATTTGGTCAATGTAACAATAGTTAAGTATCCTCAGATCATAGATCATCAATAAACATGATTATGACATCTCTGGAGGCTTTAGTGCAGTGCATAATCAAGAATGGCACATAACCGAGCATGGCCCTTATTACAAACATTGTACCATTACATAGGCTTTTGTATTATTTAATTCCTGAAAAAACATTTACATTTCGATGATGCAAAATATCAAAGTATGCAGTGTATGTACTCCCAATTTAGTGTTGTAGAATATCTCTAATAATTAAACACAACAGCATTTACTCAAGAAAAGCACTAAGCGGAAAAAATGTTTGATGTGGCCTTTGTTCGAAAGAGAAACTTATTTGAACATTTATGGTATGTGTGTGTTGTTAGAGAAATTGGAAGGCCGCTTGTACACAAGGCAATGATATATTTACTATTTGCCCATTCCCAAATCATCCAATCATAAGGATATTTCCACCATGGTGACAAACTTTGGACTTCCTTGCAACAGCTCATGTAAAATACCACCATCTCCACCACCAAGTATCAGGATCTCCTTGTTAGTATAATCTTCACGTCCATTTCCAGTAATTGCTTTCGTGTATGAAAGATCGCTCTCCGCAAGATCTAAGAAGTAATTCCATATTAAAGAGCCTTACCGCAACCAAATTTAAATGAAATTAATATTTGACTGAATATAATTTTAATAAAACTTATTTAATTAATCTGAAGAATACCATCTAATGTATACCTTCAAAAAATAATGATGATAATACCAGTGAAACAAAATTAAGTAGTACACTCTAATAATAACAAAAATATATCTCACAGAATGTATGACTAGGGATTATTATAACATGGCAGTTACTCAGATTAAGGATACAATCTATTCATAGAGGGCAAAAAAACTTTTTTTTTTTTAGCTTGTACTTACTAACATCATCATCAAGAATCAGCACATTGCCGTACTGAGGTGAGTGCATTATCTTGATATTTTGATAATCTGAATCAGCCTCAAATGTCACTTTATCAAAATCATATTCCACAATCCTCCTGTCACTGGTTGGCAAATAACAGTCCATATCAACTTGATGTGAAATGAATGGAAGCCTGAGAAAAAAAATACAACATGAAAGCCATGAATAATGACCTGACCTATAGTTGATATGAACTGATCTGTCAGTCTAGGCATGTCCGATAGCTTAATCCTCTACCCCTGCCGCTCACCCTGCTACCTGTAAGCATTGGGGGAAGTATGTCACAATAAACTTACCTTTTAGATTTCTTGCAAGCAAGTAACTCCTTCAGTTGCTGATCTAAATTTGTAATATTGTTCATTTGATCATCCTCATTCTGTTTATCTTTAATCCAGAGACATAAATTGACAACCACAGCACCATCAGTAAAGCAGGTGACAGATGCAGATCTTGAAAAATAATAGAAAACACTGAAAAAATTACCATTAAAAAGTCTGCGAATTAGCAAAATATTCTTGCAATCTGTGAAACATTGAAGAAATGAGGAGTAGAGTAGGTTTGTGGTTGCTTGCCTTCCAAACCCAGGGTCCTGGGTTCAATTCCTGTCAGTGTTCCACAATTTTTTTCTCACAACCAAAACAACTCCAATCCCTAAATTCATAGAGACTTAGTCTATATAGAGCATTTTGTGTGTATGGTTTTTTTGTTTCACTGAAATCACACCAAACAAGGCTAGAAAGCCACTTCTAGGTAAGGGGTTACTAGGTACTTATTAAGTACTATTTTATTTTATATGCCATGAAATGTTTGCACCTAGGACTGAATCATAGCCTAAGCCACTTCACAGCCTGTCAACAATACAAGTTGGGGTATCTAAGCAGGGTCAGCCGAGATTTGACAGTGTGTGATTTGAACTCCTGACCACAAGTTCAACAACCAGCATGGAAACCACTGAGCCAAACTGCCTCTCTTGTGGAAGGAATCCTCCCAGTACAGTATGGGGGCTGTGTTTGTCTCAAAGTAACAATGTCATGATTGAAAGTCCAAAGCCTTGACCACTGTGCCACACAGTGTGAGGATCAATGACCATTATCAGGTGATTTAATTTGCAGTATTATAGATAATATACTACAGTACTTAATCATTATTACTTAATCATTTTTGTTACCCGTTTTTGTCACTGGTGAAGGTTGCCAATAACCCAAAGCTGCCTTCTTGATAGTGAGGTTGGCTGTCAAATCCAGCCTCTTGGAACACACCAGATAAACTTTGTTGAAATGTTTTCATGTTCACTGTAAAATACAATAACAAGTATGATTAATGTGATTTGAAAGGATTAGTTAAAAGCAAGATGATCCAGATTGATTGAGTCAACTGTAGTACCATTAAACACATAGAGTGCTAAAGACAAGTTTAGAACCCATCACACTTAATACTTATGTCGGCTCAGGGTTACCTCAAGGCCACCAATGCGGGACCTGAGCCACCTTATCTTCATATCTGAACGTAAACCGAACCTGGGTTGCCAAGGTCGCTTTGATAACGATCAAACCATAACATTTCACACAAAAACCTGGTGCAAAGGAGGAAATGTTAACGTTCACAGTGCGACCCTGAGCCGACTTAAAATACAAAAAGAAACAAAACAGTCGTTGAGTCAGCCATAGTTAAGGCAGCCCTGGGCCGATATAATAAGCATGACTTAGCTCTTATACAACTATGCAACTATATCAGGCTCTTAACCCGGATTCCTAAAGGATGACTGGGGGTTCCCTGGAAAGCTAGAGGGATATCAACCTTCCTAACAGGATCTAGGAAAAGAGTTTGTGTACGGGGTCTGAGGGCAAGGCCTTTGGATAATGAATCTCTTACTTGATTATTTATTACAATGTGGATGTTGTAATATCTTGGACATTGTTGTTTCCAAAACAGAATATTCAGAGTGCATCTCATTAGTGTAGGGGACAGATGGTACGTTACCAGCAATTTAATTTTCCTAATTGTATCTTGCATAAAATTACCATTAAAAAATGCAATTAAAAATGCTTCACATTCTAACTCATAAAAAAAAAAGATTCTAGAATATTCAAAGAAAAAATTGCCACTATCATTCAGGTCCTGAATCAAAGGTTTAATGCCCACCAGTGTATCGTACAGCAAAATTTTAAGATAACTTAATTAAATGATTTAACGGTTCATATAATCAGACCATTCAATTTCTGTAAAAATAATGTCACCCACAGCTACTACTATTCCAGTCACAGAAAAATGACCAATATAATATAATTATTAATCAAGCAGGCCTAGCTAGTCTAGACCTACAGGCTACGAAGGAAATCTAAGGCACGGTGGTGGCACAGCACAGGATATACTCCACCCTAACTAACCCTAGCCTTAACAACATTAAGATAGACTCAAGTTAAGGTTAAGGTTGGGTGGAGTACTAAAAGTGCATTAAGATAGACTCAAGTTAAGGTTAAGGTTGGGTGGAGTACTAAAAGTGCATTTGCGCCAGGACGTCCTCTACCAACCGCTCTCTTTAGCACAATGGCAGGTCTACTGTAACTAAGGCTAGCCCTACCTAGTAATAGTTAGTAGTAGTACTGTCAGGCCTACTAGTACTACCCTAGCCGCTACTCACCTGGATTGGACAATTCTGGTGGCGGATGATAGTGCAGAAGCAACGACTTGGCAGTCATGATGGTATATTTTTGATCGATGATGATTTTAATCAAAATAAGTTACCTAGAGCTATAGACTTACAGCTGTTGTGTTGGTATTCAAACTTTACTGTAGTAGACCGCGTGGGGATTTCCCTTTATTGTATAGCGCCCCCAAACATAAACATATTATCATAGAGATATAATAAGAATAAGAATAGCTCTATGCATATTATTATACAGTAAACATAAGGGCAAATAGAAAATTTTTATTAGATTATCACTCCCGCCCGCGCCAAAAATTTTGGAAATATTGATGCAGGATTAAAAATTTTTTTTTTTTTTTGCCGCATCAATTATAATAATAATAAGATTTATTAAGCGCACATCTCCACTAAAGTGCTCAAGGCACTATTATTATTATTTCAACAACATTAAAATAACAATGCAATTTTGTGACTTCAAATACATTTTCTTTAAAAAACTATACAATTAAACCAGTTTTTATACACTATTTACTATCACTAGCCAAATATAAACAGTCCCTCTCTTATCGATAAAAACAAAAGCGAAATAATATATTGTGCCGATTAAAATAACAAAAACAAAAAAAAAGTCCTTATGGGTGATGGATACCCTGGAGATTTTGCTTGCCTGCTAGATAAACTTTGCTAGTTTAGTTAGCCAATCGTACACTGATTGGATATTCTATATCAAACAAAATATCGACGGGCGATCAAAGGTCGTTCAGTCACATGATCCCGATTCACAACACCACCAACCACCAGCAAAACAAAGTTGTGACTGTGTTAAGAGAAATCGAAGGTGGTTACTTGTTCGTGATGCAGGTAGGCTTTATGTCAGAAACTCGGCTTAAAATCGACATCTGGTGTTGTATTAGGATTAACGATTTTTGGTTTTCCTACCTAACTAAAGTATAACTTGTTAAATTTTGTGTATTGGATGTTCTTCCACTTTGTGCTTAGCCAGGCCTAGCTAAGTTGAAACGGATCATACAGTCGTACAGTGACTGCAGCAGCCGGCTTCCTGAACTTGAAGACACTTTCTCTAGGTAGAGTAGTAGTAGTACACTAGTTAGTAGTAGGCCTAGGCTATAGGCCTGCACAGCACAGAATATATTGTAAATATTGTATAAAAACTATTTTAATTTTTTTTTTAAAGAAAATGTATTTCCAGAAATAAAAAGTTGCCTATTAATTTCAACGATTTTAAAGAAGGGGATATGTTTTGATGGAAGAGAAAGAGTATGTACTGTAACTGGTACTGGGTATTTATATTGCGCCTTTCCCATGCGGTTATGAAGCGCAAGCCAAGTCTGAATTATTAGGAAAACAGTGGCAGGCATAAAATTGGTCATCATTCAGGGACCCCACGCATTGCAATAGTACAGGCTTGCAAAAAACACAAATAATACAGATTACAACAATTTAACAAAAAAAAAAGGAAAAAGCAGCAGAAAGTGACAGTTTTTGGCAAACAAGTAAGTCTTAAGTGCACGCTTAAAAAGATTAGGATCTCAAATATCTCTAATGTCAGTTGGAAGATTATTCCAAAGTCTGGAAGCATAAGAAGGGAATGAACACCTCCGATTCTGTTGTATGTGTTGTTACGTGAAGGGAAACGTTGGTCAAGAAAACCCTAAATGTATGTGATATTATTTCTATTTTATATAGTATACCATATTTTGAGCATAAGCCACTGTAACCAGAAGCTTAATCTCTAAAGCTCATTAGGCCGACCAGCCCTCCTTAAACTAATGTTAGAATACCGCTCTTTCGGCGGTAAAGAACAACTAAAACCTCATAAAAAAGGCAACTAATCCATTTACCCATAATTGAATCCAAGGACACCAGTGTTAAACACTCAGTACTTATCCTTGATAATGTGTTAATCCAATTAATATAGTGAGATAACGTAACGTTAGTTTATCGAGGGCGGGTTGAGCTAATGTGAAGGATGAGTCTCAAAAAGAGAACAAGAATAGATCAGCATTGACAGTTGCATTGGAAAACAAATTCACTTCCTTGTTATCATTGCCCCACTGGCAACACAATTAACGAGTGGTTACTAATATAAATACTGTTTTAACTAAGTTTACAATCTTTGTTTTTTGTTATATAACCATTATTAATTTCTTTTATTAAAATATTCTCAAGTTTCTGTGTTGAGGTAACAAACATATTATTTATATATATTATATATAATTTATAACAATATAACTCAATATTTGAATTGTTTTCTTTACATTTTCTAGTATTTAAGTATGTTATTAGTTCTCTTATAAAAAGTAGAACAAGGAAAAAAAATATATACATACTGTATATACACATTCATATATTTTTTTTTACCGTCTTTAATGTAATATATATAATATATATGTATATATAAAATTTATATACATATATACATACATCATTAATGTAAACACTAATAGTTATATTTTTATACTTTCAGTACACTTGCCTGGCCCTATCCAAGCGTTTCATTGCATTTGGAGCTACATCCGGTGCAATTTATATTTTTCAAAGAGACACTAACAAGTACCTTCAGGTTCTCGTGAACAAGGTGAGGTTTAAAAAGCCTCATTTATTTCAACGGAAGGGATTTCTGTTTTTTTAATGATGAGGGCAGAGCAACATATTGTATTCTGAAGTCAGTTCAGTGTATTAAAAGGCATGGCCTTAAAATTTGGCTGAATATATGTAAACATTGTCTGAAATTTACACGTAAAAATTAATGATAGTAGCTTAGATCAGTCGGCTAAACTGGTGGTAGCCACTGTGTGTGCACTGAACCGTGGAGAAATCTAGGTTCCCTGTTCAATTCCTATCGCTGCTCACCATAATGTTTCAGCTGGAGTGCTGAATACAAGTTACGAAAGCGCATTGTCTTTCGGATGGGGCGTTTCAGCCATTGATCCTGTGTGTATCATGCCCCACAGTATACTCTTCACTCTATATAAAAGAGTAGGGGATTGTTTCCCGCTGTACTGCCCAATCACCACCAGAAGAACCCCACTGGAAGTAAGTCTTCATCAGACTTTTGTCGGTTATCCTTGGTGTTTCAACCGAATAAATCCATCCATCCAGAGATTCATCAAAATCTAAAAAGGAAATAAGGTTCATGGAAAAGTATGAGAGAATACATCAGAATTAATGTTATTTGTGATGTTTTATTATTCTTATTTAAAGCAATAAAGGAGTATAATGAATGTTTCTAACAAACAATATTTTTTTTTTCTTTTGATGACCAAAGGTCATTAATTCACAATTAAATATTCATTTACAATTCTTGATGAATGTATGCAAGACAAGTTTTTTTTTTTTCACTTGTTGACTCTATCAAACTCATAATAAATACAATATCTTAATTATTACAATGAAATAATGAATGATCAAGTCAACAGCGAAATAATAATCAGTCATATTGCTTAAAATAATCAGAATGTAATAACAGTGTAAATATATAATATGAAAAATAACTCCAAAAAACTATTAAATAAGCAATTAGAGCCCCAGAATTTTGTAATTTTTAAGGGTAAGTCGACCCCAGAATCAATTATCCCAACATTTTATGTGACGCCCATAAAAGACAATAAAGAGTTGTGTGAATATAATTTTGTTTAAATCATCAACTATAACCTGAATTGCTTACTTGGATTTGTATCCTCTACCACAATGGCGTTCTATCTTTTCCTGTCCTTTATGGCTTCCTGAAAATCTACACTTATAGCCCTGTGTCTAACTTAAGCATGGAGGTATTACCTGTACATTACCTCTATGGTTGATCTCGATGTTGGTAATACTGAGCATGGAGGAGGTATAAAGCTGACTTATTCTTCCATGGCTAGGGCATCTTATTGTAGGTTTTACAGGAGAGTCAATGTTAATAAGTCTATACTATGTGAAACAAGTGTATTTGTATTTAGGAGATAGGTTCTAATGTGACTTAATCTGCCAGTCACATAATATGTTACTTATGCGGGATCAGTAAATATGACCCTTTTAAGTAGGCTAGCTCAGTCGGCTAAATCGGTGGTAGCCACTGTGCGTCTGCTGAATTGTGGAGATCTCTTGGTCCCCGGTTCAATTCCAGTTGCTGCCCTCCTTGCGTTTCAGCTGGAGGGCTGAAATACAAGTTTCTAAAGCACATCGTCTTTCAGATTGAGATATTTAAGCCATTAGTCCTGTGTGCAAAATGGCTCATGTAATGTTAAAGAATACAGTGTACTCTTCTGAAAAGAATAGGGGATTGTCTCCTGGTCTACTGCCCAATTCACAATCAGTAGGACCCCACTGGCAATATTTATTTATTTATTTATTTATTTATTTATTTATTCTTTCTTTAGACTGCATGCACTTTCAGTGCTTGAGTACTGATTTTCAAAGTGGTACAGTTACAAACAAACCATGAAATAGAAAAAAGATAATACAAAATAAAGTCAAAAGAAGATTCAATGTAAAACTTAAAAATTAATAGAATGTTGGAATGTAACTAGGGTCATTTCTTTAAAGTTAGTTTTTGTTTCGTTTGAAAGTTCATTCCAACTTTTTGAGCCCCGATATAAGAAAGTCTTGCCTTGGCAGATATTCCAAGGTGGTACAATTAAATCATTATGCGTTTGGCTACGTGTGCATTTTGAATGTATATCATGTCTTAGGACTTCAGTGGGTTATCTTTGGTACTTATCATACCGAAGAAATCCGAATTCAAAATCCAGTATAACAATGTGACCTATTCTATCGTCTTTTTTTCTTAGGAGGGACCAGTTTCCCATGTAGCATTTGCTCCTGATGACAATCTAGTGGGATTATCTACTAAGTAAGTGTACTCATTCCTACCAAGCATTGGAAAGCTCAATGCTTCGTTTTATTTAATCATTTGTAGAATTATTTTTAAAAAATAATTTGATATACAACATCATATAACAATAAACTCAGAGAATTTACCTGCATAATTAAGAGCTTTTGATTATGATACAATAGAAATATGCTAATGGATTTCCTGATGTATTTCCCTTTTTGACATTGTTTCAGTTGCGATGATGTAAAATTTAGTATACGTATTCATACAAACCAAAAAAGAGTATTAGTTTTGTTTTTGCTATGTACTCGATAATGAACACGTCCAGGATTACGATATTTACCACAGGAAAAGGATATAACTCTTGTACAATTACTTCACAAAAACCCCAATTATTTTGCAATTTAAGAAGCAAGGTTATTGGTCATATGGCATGTTTAGAATATAAGATATTGTTGAAATTATATGAATTTAGTTTTGTTTTTTTTTCAAATTCAGAATATACTGTATGAGGCGAAATGTTTGATTGAAATCCCAACCAAAGTTGTCACTTTAGAGTATCATCCAAGAATACCATCATATTTTTAATGAATCTATTCATGCTTTTGTGTCATTGTTGTCATTGTCAAATTCTGTTGCTAGTTGAAAGTTGACTTTTGTATATAATGTTAAGAAGAATACATAAAATTTTATTGGGCAATATTAAGTTAGGATTTTTGCTTGTTGTACAGTTTTGTCTTAATCTTTTTAGTTGTTATTGTATATTCTTTATGTATTTTTTGCTTGTGGTCTAGTTTTAAATTCATTCTTGATGTTTTTGTCCTGCCAAGGAAAAAAAAACTCATGATGAATAAACTGATCTATGTCTATGTAAAACCAAATTTCCTTTCTCACCAAGTTATGTAAACATTCCTTTAAAAAAAATCAGAGTTTATTTTAGAGAATTGGAATGTTTAAATATACAATTAATTACTGAACTCAGTTGACTTTTGAGGCCCCAATTATTTAATACTTTGCTTTAAAACTATCAGCAATAAACATAACTCTGCTATGTATACTTCTAAGGGGGTAACGTATTAAATTAACAAATTAACCTTTGTAAAAGTCAGGTTCACTAATATTTGATTGAACTTTGATTTAATGATAAGTTTGAGATTATGAAACACATTTTCTCTTAAATTAGTTTGCTAGTGTTTGGTTCAACAAGAAGTATACACCCTTAGTGTTGAGCAAATTGAAAATCAGATTCATTGTATTATTTTGTATATTTCATGGAGTAATTTAGCTTTCAATTGAAAATGGAATTAAAGAATATTTTTCTGCAAATTTATAGAAGCAGTAAATTATACTGTTCCTTAATATTTGAATAGTTTCATGTGGTTTGCTTATTATTGTTGTAAGACTGTTTTAATGTTTAATACACCAAGTACAATTGATGTTAACTTACTGCTTAGAGTAAGTTAAAATCCATCTATTGTGCTTGGTTTATTAACAATTAAAACAGTCTTAAAACGATATTGTTCCTATTTTTTTTATTGTCTGGTAATAAATCTAAGGATTTTTTTGAAGGAAAATGTCAGCAAAAATTGAATTGTTTCAATTTCTGTCTTAATTGTTAGAAGCTGATAATTGTTTTTTTTTTTTGATTACACGAAGAAAGTTGTATGCATTAATGTATACATATAATTTAATGTTTTATTTGATTTTTTTTAAAGGTTTCCGGGATTTTACAAAGTATTTAATCATGTATCTACATTTTGTTTCCCAGCAATGGTTTGGTTGTAATCTGGCAGTTGAACATTGCAAACCGAAAGAAACCAGATTTATTGATCACTTCGTTCGCACATAAAGGGTCTTGTATCACTTGCCTGAAATGGAACGATACAAGTCAGAAACTGTACTCTGGGGACATTAAGGGGAAAGTGACCGTTACAAATGCATTTAGCAGAAAGGTAACCACATGTTCTTAATACAGTAAAATGTTTATTTGTTTCCTAGATCATAATATTATACATATGTTTGTATTATGTTAATAAATAGTTATTTAAACATACTGTAATTAGTGCATCTGTTGGTTAAAGGATAAAGATGTATATAATCTGGGGTTTACACCTCAAGTGCTAGCAAGCTTGGTCAGTGGTCCAAGCATGTAGAACAGACCTAATAAAAAATTAAAATTAATTTCATTGTTTAATATGAATAACTCTTTATGAAATTATGTACCACTGAAAATTTAAATTATATTGTTTAACAAATTATTTGTCTTAGGTGTCAAGACTGTTGCAACTACCAACCAATTTTCATTATTTTATATGAATAACACTTTATGAAATTATTTAAGTACCATTAAAGTTTAAATTATATTGTCTAATAGGCATCAGGACTATTGCAAATACCAACCAATTTTCATTATTTTATATAATGCTTTATGAAATTATGTACATTTGAAATTATATTATTAACATATTATTTGTCTTAGGTGTCAGGACTGTTGCAACTACCGACATCTCCAATTGTTAGTTTAGATTCTGCTATCGTCCAACTAGATTTCACCAAAGATTATTTACTTGTCTCTTCGCTCAGCAAATGTCACATTTGTAATACTAAAAGGTAGTTTCACTCATATTTTTATCTGAAAAGATTGTTCTAAGAAACCAATCAATAATTTGCATATGTTTGCACATGTCCTAATATTCAAGGAGGTAATCCAATGTTGCTAGTATCTTATTGCAATGTCAGTGGTAGATTCAAGGGGGGCCCCTCCCCGTTCCCCCAAAATTTTTCAAAATAATAAAATGTAATAGAGAAGAAAATAAAATTGAATAAAAATTTAAGTCTGAGAGTGCCATTTCAGAATTCCAGGTTCTTTAATCATAAAATTCCTTAACTCAGCCCCAACCATGGTGGGGCTGATGTGGGTGGATCCTCTTTCTGTGAAAATCCCTTCTCATGGGCCCCCTCTATAATTGTATTCCAGAAAGGTGTTTATTGATTGCTATATCATGCTTAAATAAACAGACCCAGCCTATATGCATGTTTATTAGTGTGTACTGTATTTTTTGAATTTTTATGATGCTCCATTCTGTTATTTTTGCATTTGTAATATTCTTGTTTTGTATTTTGAATTTTATATGGATTTTGATAGCTGAAGTAAAGATTTGAAAAAAAGAAAAAACAGTATCAAAATCATAAATAATTCGGTCAAACTTGATATCACTATATGCAAAATAATATTAGCATAATATTCACATACTTGAGAATTTTTCAGACATTTTTACAAATGACATCTTCTTAACATAGCGAATATAGAGTACGACTGCAGCCTAATGAATTAAAAAGAAATATAGAAATAATTTTAAGCAGAATATTATAATTCAAAATATAAATAATTAATTTCTTTAATGTATGTTATTTTTTGTGTTCTCAGGCAACAGTTTTATTCTGTTGGCAAGAAATTGAGGTAAGAGCTGTTATTTATTCAGAATTAATAATGAAAATTAAAACAAATATATGTGGCAAAGACAAGCCAAACCAGTCACTTGTCGCAAAAATAGATTTTTAGTTATTAATACAGTGTTAGAGAGTAAAATAATAGCTATAAAATGGTAAAAAAATCATTCAAATCGGCCATTTCCTAATGAAGTTAAAAGCGTTTAAACATCATACAGCTGTTTAAAGAACAATATATGAGAAATCAGCCTTCAAAGTTTATGATTTCAGGCATTTCTCATGCAGAAACTATCATTAAATCCTTAAAAAGTGTTGTTTTAACATTGAAAATGGGGAAAATAACAGCATAGAATGATGTATAGATATGTAAAGATTAGTTTAGTGCAATAAAATAGATTTTTAAAAATTCGACATTCCAGCATATTTTGGCCATTTTCTCTGAAACACGATTTGCGACGAGTGACTGGTTTGGCTTGTCTTTGCCACATATAGAAAAAGCATGCAAAGATTTACTAAAGAAGCCAACACTATGTGGCAAACACATGTTCAAACATTATTTAATATCTTTCAAACATTTTTTTATAGCCACTTCAAATTGTCATAGCCAACAAATATTTTGATGTTTATTCATAGAGATGGATTGTATGGTGCATGTTTTTATCTGAAGAGCAAAGAAGGTGATGCTGTTATCTATTCAGCTCGTCCAGGATCAAGACTGTGGGAGGTTAGTGTAATGTTTGACTAGCATACCTATTCCACATTTCTGTTTAAATGCTTATTTTTGTAATTTGCTGAATTACATTATACATGAATATTTGTACATGGTTTTACATTTATTAATTGGCCCAGGTACAAACTGAATTTTTTTAAATTTATTTTTACTTTTTAATCTTTGTAACTTGTTTCAATTTGCATTATTATTTGTTATTTTTTATGCCAATTATTTTTATTATATGCAGTAGAGCCTCTAGCTTGGTCATTAAAGATGGAAACTCCACTCTCTGCGAGCGCTAGATGACGCGATGGCTGCTGATTGCCCGTGGCAGTCTGAACTGATCGTCACTAAAAACAATCCTTTACGATACGATACGAAAAAAATTTTATTCAAATAAATTGAAGTTGAACAATTTCACACAAAAATTTAAAAAAATTATCTAATAATTAAAAGGACTACAGTAAAGCATTAAAATGTGTGCATGCATGTGGTGCTGCGTTCTCCATTGAATCATGTCACTCGACGACCGCCGGGCACAATGAGTGTTTGCCTTAAGGCGTAAAAGGCTTGCCCTTCAGTGTCAGCATTCTGGATTCAAATCCTTTCAGTTTCCTTTTTTCTCATGATATTAAATGGCTTCACCCCTAATCTTTCTAATCGGACTTGTCTTATACAGCATCACTGATTCTAATGGGAGAACAGTAGATTGATACTGATTGGTTCCCCATTATAATTAGGAAATAAAATGGAATAACAAATATACCACATGTTGGTTGAATCATAGAATAAATTGTATTTTTCACACAAGCAAAACAACCCATTCCAAGCAGAAATCTGATAAAATTATTCACAAAGTTGAGGGTACCTGAGTATTAGATTGCCTTGTCGGATTACCCTCATAAATATAATGTTAAAAAAAAAAGCTGTTATTATCTGAATATTTATGATTTCTAGATATTCAAGATCTTTGTTTATAAGCTACACATTCGTATCTGAATATATGCTATACATAAAGTGGGTTAGAGAATGTGCTCACATATTTATGATTTGTTTATAAGAGCCAAATAGATCATAACAAGTTAACAGACATAAAATGTTTGAAGGAGTGGTTATGTTAAGCATGTCTAGACTATCATTTTTTATTTCACAAAAATATTGACATGTCTAAATATGGTCATGATGAAATCACATACAAGATACAAGACACAAAATAGATTTATTGTGCACAACTTGGTTCACGTGAAATTTAAGTCCCAATGCTTTCATAAAATAGAACATAAACTTAAAAATACATAATAATAACAAGGTGCAATTAATATGTTAAGATAATAAGCATAATACCATTTGGTAAGGTATGGCATGTGTACAGACATTATAAAAATAAGTATATATTAAATAGCTTAAGTATGGCGTCTAGATCTCAACATTGAAAATGTTGCTTTCTTTATTGTCTGTAATAAAATCTTGAAAAAAACCAAACATCAATTGAAACATCAAAACTAAAATAATGTGTCAGAATTAGAAAAAAAAAAATTAGTTTGATTTACAAAATTTTATTACAAAATATTGAATTGCATCTGTGTAAATAGAAAGTAAAATATAGTTTAATAACTTTTTTATTAGCTCAGAAATATCTTATGACAGTTTCCCTTTTTTGGCATTTTGATGTACAATCAATTTCTGTATTGTTTAGCGTGCACTGTTTGTGCTACAAACTACTGAATTGTTTGTAACCCAATGATGCTTCGTCTATATTGGCAGCAAATTTGAGGGCCTGCGCAGAAAGTATAGGAAGTGTGTTTTTTTTTTATCTGTTTAGTGTCAAGGAAAAGATTTTATTGTTCCTGATTTTCAATTGAAAGCATAATAACTTGCGGTTAACTCAACACAGTGTGTCTTATGACACCGCTATTTTTTTGGCATCTGGATGCACAAACAATTTCTATATTGCTCAATTTAATTTATGTTCTCATTGGCATCGGGTAGTCACTAGACAGTGATTTAAGTTCACATTTTCGCAATCCCATCCAGCCAATTGAGTGTTGTTTTTTTCCTCTCTGTTATCTTGTGTTTGTCAATTTTAATGTTCTTTGGACCAAATAAATAAAATGAAATGCACACTATTTTCACTACAAAATACAGAATTGTTTTTAATCCAATTATTATTTATTTCAACAATATTTTGTGATGGTGCTCCATCCAACCAGTTGGGTCCCTTATAGTAGATACAATTAGAGGCACAAGAATAAAAGATGAAAATTAAACTAGATATTTAACATTATCAAATTAATTGACATTAAAAATGATATTTAACAAAATGAAAATAAAAGTAAAATTGACACATTATAGAAACAGAAAAATAATTGAAATTATAAATTAATCTAGAGAATTAATGGACACATTAAAGGGGAAATAAAAAGTAAATAGCCAAATAAAGAGAAAATAATTTATTATTAATTAATTAACTATTATTATCAGTCTTTTATTTTTAGTGTTATTTTTTTTCAGGCTACTCTTAAAGGTGAAGTTGTGGCAACACACCAATTCAAAAGACAACTTGCAATACCTGCATTACCAATCATTAGTACGGAGTAAGTCATCGTTTTCCTCTCGGGGTCCCGCAACTCGTAGGAGTCTCCCTGAAATTGGGATGCTTCCCGTACTTCTACAAACAAACAAGAATTTCCCAGAAATTAGCCCATCTCCTGCGATATTTGCATGTTTTAACTACTGTATTATTAATTGTCTTCCGGAAGTCACAACCAATGTGTATCACCATACCCAGCAAAATATATTCAGATTTCTTAAGAAAGCTCATTTAAAATCTGACCTCCCAAATCTCAACTTTTTTCTTGTCTAGTTCTTTTGCTGCAATAATTGTATTCTCAATTCTCAATAAAACAACATTAAATCAGCACAATAATAATTATTGAGTAGATAATGTAAGAAAAAAAACAGCAATTTGGATATTTTAATGTTAAAAAAAATTTAATATATAGATGTTTTGAAATGTAGTTTAAAGATATGTTTGTTAATTGATTATGTCAGTGGTTGATTGGTTGACTGATCAATCAACTCAACTTGAGTGATTGCTTGAAAATACCAGTCATAAATTGTATCTACAGCAAAAAGGAGATAAGGAAGGAATACTATTCATTTGTTGTTTTAATTTGGTAACTATAAATTCTATTTTCTTAGGAGTGATGTTCACCCGACCCAACATATTATCGTACCAAATACTCAGTAAAGCATTCCCAAATATTTGCAAAAAAAAGCACACATTGAAATAGCATTGCAGTACCCGCTGCTACTTGGGGATCGGATTCAACACTAGTCACTAAGCGCAGGCTTGGTGGTCTAGTGGTTATGGCGCCAGGCTAGTTATTTGGAGGTCGTGGATGCAATTCCCACTTAAATCACTTGCAAAGCATTTGTGAATGTACTTATTCTCTATGTTAATACATCAGGTAGGGCAAAACAACACTCATTTGATATTTTCCTGATGCAAACACACATCAAAATAATTCTATTTTATTTTGTTACGAGTATATCACATTTTTTTTTTATAGTTGTGATGAGCAGTTCATAGATGCTGAGGACAGCCAGCCTCCACAAGCAATTAATTTTCCATTTCTATTGAGACTGTGAGTGATCAATTCTGAAAGTAATTTTAGCTAAGTTTACAGTAATAAATTTATATTTAGTTCATCCTCCATATCAACTCAGTGTTATGACATACATTGACTTGATGAATCCAAGACCTAATCTCAAATCCATCAAATATAGTGTTTCAAGCTTTTCTGTGACAAAAACCTGTTGTATAGTCATGATGTACCTATATATGGTCATGATGTGATGTCATCATGACCATATTAAGGCATGTCACATGCTTCTGTCAGTTAAATGTGATAGTCAGGATAGTGCTTAACATGGCTGCCAATGTCTCATTTATATGGCAGTGTTTTTTTTTTGTTTGTTTTGCTAATGACATTTTAATCTGCATTCATTTACAGTGAACATTTTTTATTGACATGGAATGAGAAGGCTATATATATACTGGATACTAGTACTGGTAAAGTGGTTTTGTGGACCCGTCCCCCCTCAGGTGCAGTACTTTGAATTATATTCAATTTGTGTGTCCATTCTGTTCGATTATTTTAACATTCACTAGCAGAGTACACTTGCTAATTAAAAGATGAAATATATCTTCTAAAGAACTAAAGTGTCCTGAGAAAAAAAATGTTAACTGTCCCAGGGTTTAAACCCAGAAATGTATGATTGGAAAGCTGGCAACCAAGCTACATTACCACTATTTATTCTTTTTCACTTATATAACTCTGTTAACAATCAAGTACATAAAATTTTAATTCGCAGTATAAATTAATAGATAAAGGATTTAGCCATTCAACTTTGAGCGAACTTTGGATTTACTGGATTTAAATACTTAGCATAACTGGTGTAAAGCTGTGTTTGTAGTTTGACTGGCATTCAGCTTGTGATTTCTTAGATCCCTAAAGTATATTTTGTATTGTAATATCAACAAGCACAGGAAATGGTATTAAAATTTTATAAGTTTATTACTAATTTTGCATCTTAAATTGACTATATTACATGGTATATGTTGGCAGAAATAACACTCTACAAAGATTTTATGTTAATGATTAAATTTTGTTTGTCTTTCAGGAATCCAAAATCTGTGTGTTTACAAATCTGATATCTACTACATTGACAATGAAAGCCAGATAAATAAGTTGTCATTTCTAACAATTGAAAGATGTATTGTCAGACTTTTTATTAAGCAATCTTGGAAGCTCTGTGCTTCCATTTGTCACCACTTTGCAGAGATCCTGACTAGTATAAAGACCAAGAGGCTTGTGTCAGTTAACATCCTCAAAGATATCAAGCAGCATTTATCCAAACAGGAAAACACAAAGGACCTGATTGGCTGTCTGGATGATGTCATTTATAAGATGGAGCAGATTATTACAGAGGAGACCAACTCAAGTTCAAGCAGTCGGAGGAGTAGTATTGAATCTGTTGATAGCATCCGATTAGAGTCAGGGATTTACCTCATTAGAAGTCGCAGAGGAAGTCAGGAATCCTTGGAAGACTTACTGTCATCTCCAATAAACCATCTTACTGAAAGTTCATCAAAAAATGATGATGCAATGAAACAAGATGAACAATTTACTGACATTGAGTGCTCTAAATCTGAAAGTGATGGTAATGTTGCAAATAACAATGAGCAAAGTAACGCTAGGTCAAAGGAATCAAATCCAGATAACATCAATATTTTGGAGGAGCAAGAAGTAGTTGAATTATCAAGCGAACATAGAAACTGCCAATCAAATGGTTTAGATTGTGAAATAGACTTCCAGGAAGACTCACTAGCGAAACAGATTTTAGATTCGGATTCTGCTGGTGAGGCGAATGAATCAGAATTACTAACATCACATCCTGCTGGCAATGCAGTAGAGGTTAATGAACTGCATACTCAGGTTGAGGTCACCGTCACACATAACGGAACTGAATGTGAATTCAACAGCCCAGATGTAGATATTGATACTGATTGTCAGGAATCAGCGACACTGGACACTAATGGAGGCTGTGTTGAAGATGAAATGACAACGAAAAACATTGAGGAAGATGGCATTCAATTGAGATGCCCAGAACCTGCACAAAATCGCAATACATTAATTGAAAACTCTGATACCAATATTACAATGATAGAAAAGCAGCCTGTTGATATAACAACTGTGGTTCAGGATAAAATGTCATGTGATGATGATGATGATGACACAAATCCAGTAGTAGTCTTGACACCATCTGTAACAGAAGAAGCTGGAGTTGTAAACCATGAACTCATTGTGAAATATAATAAGCTAGAGGAAACTGATTCATTTGCTGATGGTGCTTATGAACCTGTAATGAGAAGAACTGAAAGCTTCACATGTTCCAATAGTAATGATGACAGGACAATAATTAGAAGGAGCTACTCGATGTCAAATGCTAACATGCTAACTGAAGTATCTTCCAACCCAAAACCTTCCAGAAAGCAAAGTCGACATCAAAATGGAAAAAAGAAGAAAAAGAAAAGCAGAGTACCTGAAATTGGTACTGTATATATATCATTGGGTGTAGTAATCCTTCTCCCTTTTTGTATTACATGAATTTTATATAATTTTGTACAATTTTAGTTTAATTTTTATATTTATTATTACCACCTATATAGTGTGTATAGATAAATGAAAGCTATAATATTTAGAGCAATAATTTGAAACAAACTTCATAAAAGCAATACAAGTCATCATGATGCTGCATTTCAAACCTTATATCTTTATTTTTATATGTAGCTCTTTTCATTTTCTTTATTATTTGTACACATTTTATGGTTAATTTATTCATATATGTTTTTGTTTTTTCAGGTGAAGTCAAACCAAAAAAAGATAATCATAAAGAGAATATAGATGGAGGTCAGAGTTCAAATGGTCACATCCTGAAGCCACGGCCAAAGGATATAATTATACCTGACAAATCTCCCTCAGTTTCAAATTCCCCAAGTCCACTTTTTGGAAAGAGGTTTGGGTTGGAATCACCCATTTTCTCCAGGAGAGGTTCTCCATCTCCAGTAGATGATGTAACACCTGAGAGGAAAGGATTAGGACAGAGGCAGATTTCTGTGCCATTTGCAGCTGTAAAAGACAGGTAATTCATCCAGTACTGGCATGTTTAACACATCGTTCAAATGGTGGTTTAACAGCAAATTAGTATTTTTAGTTTGACAACCTCAAATGACGTTAGAAAACAGGGGTTTTGTTTGACAGCAAAATTTACTCCACACACTGCTGCCACCACCAATGTGTAATGCCTAATTCCTTTTTGCTGTAACAGCAAAAGAACTAAAATAATGCACTTTCAAAAAGAACAATTTTCAACGAAGATTGATTGATGAGTATCTCACTCATAGACTATCAGCACCAGTGTACTGCAGTCTAATGTAAAGATCTTGCTTATTTCAGTCTCAGTTCTACATACTCAAAAACCAAAGAGTTTGTGAAAGCAAAGCTTGACCAGAACAAGAAGTCTCCAAACACAGAAGAATCTGGATTAATATCACCAGCTCAATTGCCATCAGAAGAGAAACTTCAGAATGAATCACTCTATGCTGGTGACATAGTGGTGAAGGCCTGTGATACTCATGAGATCTACTCTCCATTTGAAGAGGCTACCATTTCGACAAGGTAATATTTATGTTCATTTTCCTTTAGTTACTATGAGCTACTGATATTCAAAAATTGTTCATAATTTCATCCCTGTAGATCCAGCATACAAGCAGAAGTGTTCATTGTTTTTGGAATTTATTTAGTAGTAGTAGTCAAATATTAATGATATAGCAATATTGATAATTTATATACTGAGGGGCAAAACTTTAAATATTAGGGCAACTTGAGGAAGGATTAAAATCAGAGGGAGGTGGGGGGGAAGCCAGTCGAAGGAAAGAGAGACTGGTTGGAGGAGAGAAAACTCAGGCGAGGATGGGAGAACAGAGGGAAGTGGAGAGGAGGCATAGCCTTTTGCTTCCCTCCAGGGACTGCCCTTTTTACTCTTTCATAAACTTTGCAGTTCAATCTTGTGAATTTCACCAGATGTTTGTGTATATTTTGTATAAACAGATTAAAGTTGCAACATCCATTGATACTGTATGATGTCAGCATGTGTCGAGAAGTGTTGGATCAATGGTTGACAGATCTACAGGCAGCTTATGAAAAGAATTCAGAATTAAAAACTGATGGAAAGATTGTAGTTCAAGACAATCAGCTAATTAGTGATGAAAATAAAAACCTTAATGATGATGAAGTCACAGATTCTGAAAAGATATCTGATGACATGAAGGAAGATCCAGGCATTCAAATTGAAAGTGTACTTGCTAGTGAAGATTCTTCATCAATATCTGAGGAACTCTATGTAATGGCAGATAATTTTCCGTTGCAAGACGCGCTTCATGATCATGCTTCAGAGCTGTTAATGATGTGCCTTGAAATGCAAGTGTTCCCTGAAAGCAGACAACCTGACATTAATGAAGCAAATGCCACCCCAACTACATCATTTAATGATGGCCTTTCAATGCAATTTTGTGAATCAAATAAAGAAAGTGAAAGAAAAGGGACATCTGTCCAAGACTCTGAATATTCAGTTCCTATAATTGATAGAAAGACACTTGATATGCAGGCTGCAAATTTTGTCAAACATTTTTTCCATTTCTTGGATGTTAATCGAATCAGAAAGGTAATGAGTTCCTGGACAGATTGCAGACAGAAAACATATAATGTGCTAAGCAGGAAACTGATTGGTTAGTTGTCATTAAAAATTTTTATTTATAACGTATAATAATAATTTAAATATATTATGTACAGTATATTTATTTTAATCAGGTGAATTACCATCTTTCAAAATCAACATTCACTTCTAATTTGTGTTGCTGCTCAATTTCTAAGATATATTGTTAGCAAAATATTTTTCCAATGTTTTGAATAGTGTTGAAATGTTGTTAAAATAGAATTTCTATCCCTTCTATTTCTATATCTTTTTTAAAGGTTACTTTAATGGAAATCGAGCCACCAGCTGTCAAAACACATCATGTGCTGCTAAAATGGTGCAAATGCAAGAACAGTACAAAGATATATATAGAATGCTAAGGTAAGCAGTATATGATAATGAAAAATAACCTACTTTAACTTAATGTTGTGTTGATCAAACTTCATGATTATACGAGGAAAATATTATGATGAAATAAGGATAAAGAGGATGATGACGATAATGATCAGAATGAAGAGAATGATGATTATGATGATAATGATATGATGATAATGCTTATTAGTGTTACAGTACTATGAGTTTACACTGTGATAAGGATGATAATGATGATGATAATGAGGATAATGATGAAGCGAAGTATGATGATAGTGTTGATGATGGGTGGAGATGATAAATCAGATGATAATATTACAGATGTTGGGGAGGATGATGATGATAATGTTATGATAATGATGGTGATAATTTCATAACAAATAATCACAATATTTCTTCCCTAATATTACAAAAAAAAAATGTATTTTAACAGGTTATGGTTTACCATAATTGGTATATAGTTTGTTGGTCCATCTCATAAGTTTTATTATTATTATTCTTAGAATAATATGATGTTTTTCCCTTTGTCAGATTGGTTATTGATAGTCCCGATTCCAGTGTAGAAAGCCTCATCGAATCCAAAGTGGACTTAAGAGTTTGGGAAATCAAAGAAATATTGCAGATATTCCATCCATCAAAAGCACAAAAGCTGTTTGGGGATTATGTTAGTTCCAGAATGCAACAAGAAAGTCTTTCAGATAGGTATGTATAAATGAACTGATTTTATTACCATTATTGTGGTTGTGATGGTGACTGTGATAATCATGGTGTATTTGGTAGTTGGGGTGATGGTAGTTGTTACAATCATGTGCTGCAATAACCATGGTGGTGGTGGTTGTATTGTGTAGTGTTGGGAGTTAGTAACTTTGGTGATGAAAATGTTGGTGTTTCCAATAGTGGTCTCCCATCTGAAATTAAACTGGACCAATATAACTGGGGTGATCTCTTATGTACTGGATTTTCAATGTAGTATAGCCATAGATTTAATTAATGCGATAATCTTGATGGTGGTGATAATTAATTTTGTGGAGAAGACAATGCTGACGGTATGGTGGCATGCATGTGATAATTATTGCTGTTATTAATATACTTTTTATTCTGAATTTAATCCATGGTTCTGAGCATCCATTATTGTTTTATTTTCCTGTACAGATGCAACTTTACTGCAGAGCTTTGTGACGACAGTAATGTTTTCAACTACCTCATTCAATGCATTTTTAACTGTAATACTGTGGCAACCAAAATGGCCATCTGTACATGTGGCTCACCCAGGTATGACAACAATTTCAAATATATTTTCTTACTCTCTGTATAAGAGAAACTACAAGGCGTCTGTGTGATGTCCCATGCTAAAAGTAGGTGGAAATATAGGGCATCACCATGACAGCAAATTTTATTTAGTTCAATTCAGGGAGACCAACTGCCATGTTTTGATTTTTCTTTTGTATTAGATCTGGATCGCATAATTTGGCTTGGGAATATCAAGAGCTTCTAGATACACTGCTTGTTCACATGGCAACAACCAAGATGGCTGCAATTTGTGAGCAGTATGGGTAAGTTTATTAATGTATTTTAATGTTTTCATTTTACTCTTGATAGCTTACATGATGAAAATAATTATTTCTTGTGATAATATGTGATAATATGGGTAAATTATATATAACTCAATAAATATTGCACTTATTTTTTCTTTTATCTTGTAGTTACTGGCAAGGGTGTTTGAAGTTGAGTGATTATTTATCTAGGAAGACCATTTTGGATATTATATGGTGCCTTGGAGACATAAACATTTTGCAAAGAAAAGGTAAATTAATGCATTTTCTGCAGATCTTTAGGAATTTGAAATAGAGGGGCCCAGTGTGGAATGTTCACAGACGGGGAATGTACACCGCCTCAGTCCCACCATGGTTGGGGCTGAGGTAAGGAAATTTATGACTATGCAACCACTAGATGGCCATAAATGGCACTCTCAGACTTAAATTTTAATATAATTTTCTTATTTTCTCCATTTTTTAAATAATCCTGGGCCCCCTTGATTCTGCCACTGACGTTACTGTATCAACACAATAAAACTAAAACTCAAATTATTATTAATATATTGCAAGAGGTTGTTTAGTAGATGCTGGATTTCCAAGTTCTGCACTTCATTCAAATAGAATTTGTTACCACAACTTTTTTTCTTTATGCAGGTTTAATTCCAACTTCCTTCGATGAATGGCAGTACCTGCTGAACCAAATTTCCCGACTTGAGGCCTTCAGCAAAGAAGCAATGTCGACTGGAACATCAATCAAATGTTATCAATGTTTTACATCCAATTCAGAAACAGTGTCAACACCATCTCTGCAAAATATTGCCATTGATGCAACCAATCCAGAAGTAGAACTGACAGTCAACAGTCATTCTGATTGGTCTACTACGATCACATGGGAAAATACTGTTCCGCTATTGGCCAAAAGTATAGGGCCTCAAACTGCTATAGATATCCTGGGAAAGTTTAAAATTCCAAAAAATAAAATTTCTCCAGAGTTCTTTCAAAATTGCATTATGGGAATTATCATCAATAGAAATCAGAGGTAATGATTGTTTCAGAAATTCATTTGACGTTTTTTATTTTTAAAATATATATTGAAGATATTACAATGTTTTTCTTTATTTTTTTCATCTAGGATGGTCACTCATGCAATGTTAGAAAAAGTTGATTCCTACCTATGGTCCAAAAGGCAGCATGCATTACCTCAACAACTCAAACAATTTGTAAAAGAAGAGCACAAATGTAGAATATCAGGATTAAGGCAACCAAAAGAGGTAACAGTTGGTGTATAATTTTATTTATTTATTAGTAAATCATTGTTGCTTTTTTCAAGCTATTTAGATGTAAACTTTTTAATTTTTTAAAATATATTCAAGCATTGTTATATTTTTTATGTTGTCCTATGAAAGAAAAGTACCCTGTAAGGATTAACCCCCTTTCCACTTAAACAGCAGTTTAAGAAAATATATAAACAATAATGTAGGCAAAAAATTATCAACCATTTAAATATATTTATTTTAATTTTAAATTAGACTAGCGGTATAATTATTTTGTTATTTATTAGAGAAATTTTCATTTTTGTACAGCCACATTTCAAAGGAACTCTGTCTGGAAGGCAACATTTCTTAGAAGAGCCGCTTAGTCACTGGGGGGTTAATGTTAATTTGAAGAAGTAAGTAACAACCTTGATTTGTAAATGTAATAAAACACATAGTGGAAAAGCTGATGGATGCTTAAAATATGAAAGGAAGAGAAGTCTGTACAGTATTTTGTGTAAATGTAAATAGATAACAGGTGAACAAGCATCTACATCATTATCTGATCATTATCCTAATACAGATAAATGTCCATTTTACGAACGTCAATTTTACGAATAGTCAATTTTACGAATGGTCTTTGCCCCTGATGACGTCATCATCGACAAATTATTACCGTAAACAAAGTCCAGTTGCACACGTTTTACAAAATTATAATGTATATTTTTCTTAATAAAATCAAGTTTGTTGTATTAATTTATATAAACAACACAACAACAACACAATTCAGCGACCTAACAACTAGAAGGAACACAATAGAAAGGGCCATAAAACATACACATGTTTGAATAAGAGTTAAAATAATATTATGTTAAGTGGAAGAATGCCACACTGCTGCACTGTCGGTTCGTGCTAGGCCTGGCCGCCATCAGCCTATCAGCGCTCAATGGCAGGGGATAGCTAGGCCTTGGTATTGGAAACTGACACCTGATCTAGTTTACTAATTTCTCAATTTACGAACTTCCCTTGGTACGAAGGGGTACATGAAATGGACGTTTTGCTGTATTATGATTATCATCATCCTCATCTATATCATTATCATCTTCAATATCATAATCTTCATTATCATCATCATAGTCTCCATCGTCATCTTCATCATCATCCTGTATTGTAATCTTATTGACCATGACATTATAGTTATCATTGTTGTCTTCTTCATCATCATCATAATCGATGTTATTTTCTTTATTATCCACATCATTATTATCTTCATCATAATCTACATTTTCATTACTTTTTTCAATTTTAAATGTTCAATATTTGTATTGCTTTCTTTGTATATATAAATTTAGTCTATGTTCTCACACGGCAGCTAACGGTTAGCCGTGCGTCCATGCGAGAAAATCCTAATCCAGATACCAACAATATGATGATCGAATCACTGGCCAATAAGAAACTGGAAATTGTAAATGCGTACGTGTGATTGGTTGATGATAGAAACGCCCTCAACTTGCTAACCGTTAGCATATCCGGATACCACTAACGGTTAGCGCTAACCGATCAGGCGTTCTCACGTTGGTGCTAACGGTTAGCTCCCGATCCGGATACTAGGGCTCTTGTGAGAACCAGGCTATAATGTTTAATTGAAATTGTTTTTTCTGTCACCAATGAACAGGTCATTTTTTAGTTATTTTGAGTTTCCCAGTTTTTACCACAATATTATATCTTTAAGGATGATCATATTTATTCTTGTCCATAGGGATTGTCTTGTTTGTGGGCTGCAAGTTACTTCCCAAGTTTCTAAATCAACTCCAGGTCTTCTCATTTTTCCATGTGGTAAGCATACATATATATTTGTCTCCAACCATTACTGACGTTATTTTTCCAGTGACAATATAACATAAATAATATTAAAATTTTGCTGCAATTTTTAAGTGCAAGATGGTGTGGGCTCTAAAGTAACTACTCAGAGTCAGTCATTGTGAATGCAATGCAAAACCTTTAGCCTCCAGAGGGCAGTATACATGAGTGTATCACATCATTGCAGGTTCTATAAACTTTATATAAAAATAATGAATTACCTAAGAAAAGAAATGGGCTTAAACAAGCCTGGACCACCGTTACTGAGAATCGATACCACAGCACTGTTACTAAACAGTTTAACGTGCAAGACAAACCAACTCAACATTTTTTTTAGAAATTGTCTTTTTTTTAGAAATTGTCTTTTTTTTAGAAATTATCTTTTTTTTAGCATTTGTTTAAAGTAAAATAATTATTTCCTAAGTAGTTAATACCATTGACAATATTGCAATTGCCAACTATAACAATTTTGTGTCTATTTTATGTATTTTAATGCACTTGATAATAGCATGTTATTTTCTTTTTGTAGGTCACATATTTCATTCAGAATGCATCCCTGAAAGGTTCTGCATGGTTTGTTTTTATTCAAAGAAGATGTAAAGATGCTATTGATATATCAAAGAGTTTTTTTTTTTTATAGTCTGCAAATAAAGTAATGTGTAATATGAACAGTGCTTTCAAATGTGTATGATGTAGGACCCCTGGTCTGCTGAGCATATATTAAATTGAAAAAAAAAACAGAACTATCTAACTTGGGTGAGACCTTGGCAAATTTTATAAACTTTAACTACATCTGCTTCCAATCAAATGAATGAAGAATATTTGACAATTTATATGTTAATTAACTAAGATATTAACAAATATCAATATGGTGCTACTTAGATGTAATTTGCTGTAATTAATTTTGGATGATTTTATTTTTAGAATACTTAATATTAATAGTAAGTAGGAGCCTATTCAATGCTAAATGATGATATGCACAGTGAATACAAATTGTGGTGCCATGGTTGGATTCAGGGTGAAGGATTTATTTTCTGCTTAGTATTCCATTGAATAGCAAATATAATATGTGCATATGTTGGGGAGGGGGAGGGGTGTGGGAGGTGAGGTGTTGGACAGGTAACTCCCATCATTTATTTTTAAGATCGTCTTTTACATGAATTATCAGTGTTTGTTGTACAATAATTTGTTGCCATAGAAAGGTACTGAGAGTACTAGCTACTACTGTGTATATTTTTAATATTGTGACCAAAATCATAGTAGGACGAAACTACCACTACTGTTACTAACCCACCAGTGGCTTGAATGATATAACCACACCTTCATGATGAGTACTAAGTTTTCTAACTCTCCAAGGATTTACAATTATGTATAAATGATTAAATATAAAGTAAGTCTACAGAAATTATAGAATAATGTTATGTTGATTGTATAATAATGTACTACTTTGAAATTAATAAACATTGCCTTTTGTCATATATTTGTTATACAATTTTATTGTTATTGTTTTTGTGCTCACATCACCTCAAAATACTTACATTTTCTAATAATCTTCATCATTACCATCATTTAATTAGAATTGGACATGCAAGACTATAACAGTTTAGATATCTGCTTTTGTGATGAGGTAAAACAAAATTAATTAATTACAACATGGCCATCTGGGACATTGAGGCTTTTGTTGGAAGTTTGAATCCAATTGGAAACAATTTTGTTTCCACACTCAAAGGTATATTAATATAACATTACTACTCGACGCAACCTTTTCAGGAATGCTATTTCTTTTCTGTCTACTTATTTTATATAAATGAAGCATATGTGTATAGGATAGCTTTTATACACATCTAGATGTGTATAAGAGACAGGCGTACGTGTGATTGGTTGATGATAAAAATGTGCTCAACTTGCTAACCGATAGCGCTTGCTAACCGTTAGCAGTATCCG
>NW_022756589.1:795942-798318 GCF_011630105.1 Anneissia japonica
TACAGATAGCAGAAAGGTAAATACAGTGTTCGAATAAAGGACATAATAATACATCGTGTAGCATAGCTCTCAACGAATGTAGTCCTGTAAATAAATGAATAAAGAAATTGTGTAATAAAATGCACAATAGATACCAGCCGACATAAAATCTTGCCAAACAATACAAACTTTTAAATGTAAATTAAACAACCATCTGGCAAAGTTAAAGATAGAATTTTAAAGAAAACGTGTCGAGAAAAAATAATAGACGATTGACGTTTTTTCAGGTTATATAAAATTTACTATACGATTATTTAGGGAGCGCCTGCTCTCTTCATTATAATGCCTATTGAATTAATATAACATCGGATTAAATTTTGTTAATGAATGTGTAGTCACTCAAAATACCAAGGTATTCATTTAGACCCTGTGTATGACTGTTGAGCCTTAACACCCAACGCATTTTAGAATATTTTCTATCTTTGTTGGATTTGTATCCATGGTCTATGATAATAAATGTAAGGTTTTTAATTGTGTGGTCTGGCAAGTTGAAATGTTTACTAACGGTAATGTCTTATTCTGATTTCGTATGAATCTTTTATGGTTGTTAATTCTTGATCTAATGAAGCATCCTGTTTCGCCAACATAATTGCCATTGTTACATTTATCACAATAAATAAAATATACAACACTAGAAGATTTACAATCCAGTTGATTATCGAGAACGTATTTTATATGTTGTGACCGGTAATAATTAATAATATAATTATGGATTTATATCACCTCACGTTGTTACAACCTCGAGGAGCTTTTAACAATATATATAAACCAAAATCTAAAATAACAGACTAAATATATAAAACAAAATATTTCAGTGTACAAAATGAACCGTTAATGTGAATGGCGCGTCGGCGACGGTGGTGATGACTTGACCAAGTTGGCATCTCTTAAGAACAATCTAAAGGACACATGCGAACCCTACGAATGTGTTCTGGCACAGGGACCCTAAGAATGAAAAATCAGTAGAACAAACGACTAGATGAAATATAGCCCAGGCCACTGTTGTCGAAATTGGACGATTTTTCGACCCTGGGATCCGGTTGTTTTGAGTTCAGTGGCACATGATCACAAAACACTATCCTTGTTTGCAAATGCCACTGAATTAAATATAATATATCTAATCGATTCATTAGGAGGGGTTAAATTCTGGCATAATTCACATAATTAAATGCTATGAAAATTATGTTAAATAAGGTTAATTCAAGCACAGGCCTAATCGGTATTTTCTTGATACTAGGTACCATAATGTAAGATCAGCCTAAAAACGAAAGATAAAAATAGCCCAATCTTGGGGAAAAAAGATTAGCTCACATGTTGAAATTGGACGAATTTCGATCCTCCCATTTTCTGTGGGTTCTCAAAATCCATGGAGTTATGTGGCACCTACGGATTTGAGGCAGTGCTCAGTGAAATTTGAGTCTGAAAACTTTTTTGAACATAAAACCAACCAAGTTTCCTTTCATCAATATGGCCTATATATTACAGTACATATAGATTTGTTCCTGTCCCTCATTCTCAATCCTTAAGGTTTTCTGATAACTTAGTCCTTCTATTTTGCTTGAACATTTATTCTTAGGCCTACCCTTGGAAATATCCAATAGTCCAAATTTATATTTTGAGGCATTTTCACTCAATTAAATTGGAAACCGATTAAAAAAAAATATAAAACAGCCAAGTTTCCTTTTATCAATAAATTACAGTATATATTTTATGTCCGTTAGTTCTGTTTCTCACATTTTCGATCTCCATTATTATTTTTTTTTTTTTCATAGGAGATGAGATGTGTGACTTGAGTGACACCGTCTTCTTGGCTAAAGACGTGGAGGGCGCATTATCGATATTGGGAAATCGAACTGGATATTCACACGTCCGGACGTAGACGTAGTAGTAGTAGTAATTGCCAAGTATTGTTGCAAAAACTAAACTGCATCTTATTGACACCTGATTGGTGGTCCTCCTTCTTTGTCTGGAGTAATTGCTTGTTAAAATGTGTAATGGTATATGTATTTCGTTAATTTAGTTAACAGCTTAATTCTTTGTTTATAATTTACTTGTTTAATTTAATTTACTTGTTGATATGTCGCTTCATACACAGAGAGAGCTGGTTTGCCATATTCATTTGACTTCCCCAGATAGCTCTCATTCATTTTCTTATGGTATATCTATTTCAAATACCCATAAACCTCTGATTTAAATAAGATTTGCTGAATACAGTATACTACAGGCCTAACATAAAGAAACAAAATAAATAAATACGGTAAATGAATATATAAATATAAACTAGATTTGAACTCGTCACTGAGGACGAGTTAGGTGATCCGCCGTACTTTGACCCTC
>NW_022756590.1:0-515 GCF_011630105.1 Anneissia japonica
CTCAACTCGGCGAGATAAGCACTTTTGTGCAAAAAGTGACAATGTTAAGAAGTTGAGTCAAAATGAAATTTTTTTTTGTTAGGTTAGGGTTAGGGTTAGGGTTAGGGTTAGGGTTAGAATTAGGGTTAGGTTTAGAATTAGGGTTAGGGTTAGAGTTAGAGTTAGGGTTAGGGTTAGGGTTAGGGTTAGAGTTAGAGTTAGGGTTAGGGTTAGGGTTAGGCAAAGTGAGATAGGCTGAAACAAACACTATTCCATTGAAAGTTTGAAGTTTTTCTTAAAAGTACTCGAAATATGGCGGAAAGTCAAAAATTTGCACTAAGTGCTCAAATCGGCGAGATATGCACTTTTGTGCAAAAAGTGAGAATATTAAAAAGTTAAGTCAAAATATAATTTTTTTTTGTTAGGCAAAGTGAGATAGCCTGAAACAAACACTATTCCATTGAAAGTTTAAAGTTTTTCGGAAAAGTACTCGAAATATGGCGGAAAGTCAACAATTTGCACTAAGTGCTCAACTC
>NW_022756591.1:0-861 GCF_011630105.1 Anneissia japonica
ATTCTTGTTATGAGCCATGTTCTCTGGACGATTATCTTTTCTAACCACCATTCGTAATGTCCTTAGGCCTATATAATCTTTTTTTCATTCAAAAAGTGCCTCTTGAATTTGTCATTATTAAAATAATTTCCCTTAAGAACCCCTCGATTTTCATCTATTGCCATAAGCGCCCCTTCAATTTCCACTCTGTTTTCATAAGCGCCCTGTTTGAATAAGCGCCCCTCAGGAAGTGCAAAAAATATTTTAAGCGCCCGGGTGCTTATTCGCGCGAGTACGGTATATACTTTCGATGATCAAGAATAGTGCCCATGAGTCTCCCCTACTTAGGGTAACTTTACTTACTGCAGGCCCCTACTCTGCGGGATCCCTTCTGTACGATAATTAAATTGGAAGTAATGAACTACAAAATAATAAAATTGGCCCTATTATCTTTAAAACTCAATTATGTAGTATTATTGGGGGTGGGGGTAGGGTGGGACTATGCCTACATCAAAACAGAGGAAACTGAAATCCTCGGAAATATGATATAGTGTGTACAGTAGGTCAATACACCAGTTATGCCAAAATCTAGGCCTATAGCATAATGGTTACAGGCAAACTTGCATTTTTTTTATACAGTTGACATAACCAATTACATGCCAAAGTTTGTAATCCATTCATAGAGAAAGGCATTATATTGCAGCAATATTACTGCAATATTTGTTTGGTATAAAAAGGTGCATGCTGGTAAGCATAACAGCATTGTTACCGCGATATTGCCAGCCTGTCTGTCTGAAAGTGGCTTTATAGAATTAGGGACTAATTTTGCCTTAAAATTTTAATAGATTCATAAATATCAAGGTCAGTTATTGGTCATACAGT
>NW_022756592.1:0-577 GCF_011630105.1 Anneissia japonica
TGACCCGTTCAAAACCAAACTTGCAGGCATCATTTAGGAAAATCAGTTGACCAGAGATCAAATTTTAACCGCCGATGAAACAGGTCTTTGGTGGCGGCTAATGCCTAATCGTTCGTTGGTTTTACGAAACGGAAAAAAATGCAAAAAACTTTTAAAAATCAAAGGACAGGGTAACATCACGGGCTGTTCCAATGCCTCAGGGACGTGCAAATTGCCTCACTTATTCATCCACAAATCGAAGCGACCAAGATGCATACTGGGATGCATCGCATGTAAGGGTAAGTGTTTGGTCACATCGTAATATGCAAGGACTGGTGGGCTTGTTATCATACTTTTAAGCTTCTAAAAAGATTCCTGCTGATGTGGTTGCCAACACCATTGTGTGTCTTTGTGTAACAACTGCCTTAAGGGTGCTGCTACTTCACTAAAGTTCTCTATGAATTTCGAAAGATAGTTTGCCATACCAAGAAAACGGCTTAAAGCTTGTGTATCCTTTGGAGCTGGCATCTCGCATATTATGGGGTGCCATACGCAGCAAAAGTCCATGTTAAAATCAAAATGTAATTGCAAAATTCAA
>NW_022756593.1:0-2340 GCF_011630105.1 Anneissia japonica
TACGTATATATACTTCTAAAAGTCGTGTATCATGCATAGGAACGTTGACGCCTGCAAGGCTCTGGTTATTATAATAAAATTGATTGTGGTTTTGAGTTGATGGAGAATAATATAGATTCTGCTTTTTCCTCAGGATTTTCTTATGGAAAGTGCCAAGCCAGAGGAATGGGAATATCACAAGAAAGTTGTCACAGATCTATCGCCAATGGAAATCCTTGAGGAAGCTGTTAGAGAACAACTTTTGGAATGCCTTCCACAGGAAATTCCTTACAATATCACTCAGGTAATTGTGGGAAAATGACATATAAAAGTATGCCTAAAAAATTATATATTATTGGAGTTGATTTATTGATTTCCGCCTATTGAAAAATTAGCATACGTTCCCTGGTATATTGTGTGAATGCGCATCCGTGTGAGATGATCATGTGTCCGGTGTAATGTCAGAAAAACAGACACAGATGCCTGTAATACTCCCGAAAAATTTGCACATTGACCTGCTCATAATAACAGGCCACGGCTTATCATTACAACAGGGGAAATTCAGGGGCAGGTGAAGCTACGTGGGCTAGGGGGCTCCTAAAAACAGAGAGATTGGTCAAGCATGTCTCAACAAAAATCTCAAACACCGTTCCCTTACACAGTGCTTTGCACGTCTCATGGTCCCTTCTCAAATTTGTTCTCTGGATCCGCCCCTGTATAGTGTCGCTTGTACTGACTTTGTATTAGTTTTAGCAACGGTGATTTCAGTCAGGGGTAAGGTCACTACCACTGATTTCAGTTGCTAAATTCTCCTGGAAATGTGGGCGACCTCCTTCACTTCCACTGGTAAACATGAATCTCACAGAAAATAGTATAAATTATGTGTACCTGGTTGCGTTACTGCTCCTGCGATGATTACCAGCAGCAACATTTAAGATGTAGACCCAATGACCAGGGAAAAGAAGTGCTTTGTATCTACAAATAAATGGTGCTATATAAATGATATAAATAATAATAATAATAATAATAATAATAATAATATATAAAGCTACCATTATTAATATATTATTTAACCAGATCTCATGGAAGTGGATTTCATCATGTGACCCATGGAAGTAGAGTTAGTTTTAAACAAGATTAGACTTTTTAGGATTCCTAGGACCCTGGACTTTGAAGCAAACATTTAGGCTATCTTCTGACACGGCAGCTAACGGTTAGCAGGATCCGGATCCTGCTAACCGTTAGCTGCCGTGCGTCCATACGAGAAAATCCCGATCCGGATACCAAAAATATGATGATCGAATCACTGTCCAATAAGAAACTGGAAATTGTAAACGTGTACGTGTGATTGGTTGATGATAAAAACGTGCTCAACTTGCTAACCGATAGCGCTTGCTAACCTTTAGCGGTATCCAGATACTGCTAACGTTTAGCGCTAACCGATCGGGTGTTCTTACGCAGGTGCTAACAGTTAGCGCTAATGGTTAGCTCCCGATCCGAATACTAAGTCTCTTGTGAGAACCAGGCTCCTAACATCTTCTTTGCCTCATGTACTACCTTATTTATTTGAAGCTTTTAACTTGATTTTTACTACAGCAAAATGAATTCTGGGATTATGATGAGAATGGTACGCTGGTAATCAATCAGAGGCTTGTCTGCTTCAAGAAATCTCATTATGTGAGTAATTTATTATTTCATTATCTTAATGGAAGGGGAGACTCCTCTGTGTGCCAGTTTTAACGAAAAAACAAATTGGATTATTAATACAAAATGTTAAAATATTTTGTACCACCATCAACTGTACACATATTTGTGGGTATCAGTTAAGCTTCCTCCCCTTCCTATTGCCACATCCTCGTGCCAGTTCCCCTCACTTTGGACTAAACTGGTGTGCCCCCCCCCCCTCCTTCTTTCAAATATCCTGAATCTACCCCTGACCTCAATCGCAGAGGTTTTCGTGTTAATCGCTGTTTGTTGGTCACTTGTCAGAAGTTCTGTTTAAAAGAGCTTTCTTAACAATTACACTGTCATTATATTTTGCTCTGCATGGTGGTACCCATTGGCACTGACATCTGGGAAACAATTGATGATATGGTTGGTAAAACTTTAAAACAGAGATTGGTTATCTTCCGGGGGTTCCTAGCTTGTTCCCGGAGTGTGGGATGCCTTCCCTATATCCGAGAGTCTCCCATGACTTGCAAGAGACTTGGAACCCCTGAAATGTCAAAGGTTACAGTCGTGAACAATGATGTAAGGAATTAAAATATTTTATTCCGAATTTTTTTTACAGAATGCTGTTTTGCGGAAGATACGTACAATTGCTAAACAGAGCGAGCAAGATATAATGAACGCATTCCATTG
>NW_022756594.1:0-310 GCF_011630105.1 Anneissia japonica
GGGTAGCCCATAAGACTTTTCCCAGATATTTTGCATATGGGCCCCATGTGGGATTGTTACCTGGGAAAGTATCCACATGGCATTCGGTTATCAATAAATGTGTGGTGTAGTTTACTTTAGTGATCTTTGTAGGACAGGTCTTATATTTATTTTTATCTTTAGCTCATATGACTCATCCCATCCTTCCTCCATACCGGATTTACAGGGGCAGTGGAGTATCCAGGGGGAGGGGGGTGAAAGCTTGCCCCACCCCCAGGCGCCTCCCCCCCCCCATTCGAAAACTTCGAAGCAAAAAAAATTAGGCTAGGCT
>NW_022756594.1:361-1053 GCF_011630105.1 Anneissia japonica
TTCGGGAATCTAAGAAGCAATATTTTTCAGTGGGCGTGGCCACCGAAAATAAATTCCACGCCCCCTCATATTTTGGTCACGCGGCCCAAGTTTGGGCCGCGAACCACAGTTTGCGGAACGTCGATTTAGACACTAAATAAGATAACGGTACTAGCTAAACAAGCGTCTAGACTTTAGCCTGGTTCTCACGAGAGCTCTATTATCCGGATCGGGAGCTAACCGTTAGCACCTGCGGGAGAACGCCCTATCAGTTAACGCTAACCGTCAGCAGTATCCGGATACCGCTAACGGTTAGCAAGCGCTATCGGTTAGCAAGTTGAGGGCGTTTCTATCATCAACCAATCACACGTACGCGTTTACAATTTCCAGTTTCTTATTGGCCAGTGATTCGATCATCATATTTTTGGTATCCTGATCGGGATTTTCTCGTATGGACGCACGGCAGCTAACGGTTAGCAGGATCCGGATCCTGCTAACCGTTAGCAGCCGTGTGAAAACAAAGACATTTCTCCATACCAATTTGCAATACTGCTGTTTGCTATAATTTTATTGGTTTCAAAATATTGTTATGCTATTAAAACGATATGAAACTGTTATTAAACCATGATCAAACCAAATGCTTTGGAGTTTGGATTTGAACAGTTCTACTTTTTTTTACCAGGGGAGGGCAAACCATACCTGAAAACGCGCCT
>NW_022756595.1:0-846 GCF_011630105.1 Anneissia japonica
TCGTCATGAGATGATGTCATCTGACAATTTTTGTGAAATAAAGTTTGATAGGGTGGACAGGGCTTGACAAACAATTGAGAGTGTGTTGTTTTATTGGTTTTGGGTTTGTTTGCTTTGTTAGATACAAGAAGCTATTCCGAGGCAAAACCTATGTCAACACCAGTGTATTTCCAGTAGTTTACTTTCTGAAGGCCGTAGCAACTTTTTCTAAGTTCACAACAATTATTGGGTTAAATCTGAGGAAAGTTGTTGCTAAAAAAGATCCTGTGTTTGAGTGAAAAGGTACTTCTAGGCCCTCAAAACCTTGGGTTCATCATTGCTTTACCAGAGTCATTTTGCACTGATACAGCTGGAGAACACAGGTAGGTACATATTCTCCTCTCAAAAAGTATTTTTATTTTTATAATTTAGGGTTTATCTTCTTTGTATATACAAATAGATCCTAAAGCCAATCACTTGAAGTATTGGAAAATCGCAAAGTAAACTTTAAATATCAACTGCTAAATCTTATGTATGAGCAATGCCTTATTTCTGAATTAGGTCTATATATTATACACATTTAAAAAAAAAAATTAAATAAGGATAAATAGTTGAAAACATAATAATAATAATAATAATAATAATAAGCCAAATTTATTAAGGCAATGATATAGAAAAAAATACATTTTTTATTGATTTTTTTGTGAGGATTTAATTTTTCATGTATTTATGCATTGATTCATTGATCTGACTGGTTAATTGATTGCTTACCTTGGCCCCAACTTCTACTGAGGGTGTGAACATTCTTGGCTGTCTTGTACTGTATGACATGTATTGGACATCATCATAGTTTATGAGTACTTAAAA
>NW_022756596.1:0-618 GCF_011630105.1 Anneissia japonica
CTACGGGCTTATTATATGCGAGCATATACGTAGTTTTCCATCACATAATCTTTCCCCCACCCCTTCAATAGCTAGGCCCCTACATCAACACTTCTAAGATACCCTTCTGAATTACAAATTGAGAGCATAACTCAGACTTAAATCTACGGTTGAATGTCATTTCATTTTCCAAGAATGATATGTAAATTTGGTTTTCAGTTAAATTATAAAACACAATTATACATAAATATCTAATAGCAAGGTACATAAACACCTTATATTCAAGCATTGTATTTGTGAATGGCATCGGAGATAAACGGTTGCCTGAAGCACCACCGTGAGGAGCGTGGGACACAGATGAATTTGAGGACAATTGTGATTGAATTTACGTTAAAGTGCATGTGATTCATCAGAATACTGTATCTCATAATTGATTTATGTTGAGCAACTTCGGGTGGTTTATGCAAGAGTTCTGTTATACCTTGTTTAGTGACCCTCCGTCTGCCAATAACGATTATTTTAAATAAAAGTAACATTTTTTTCTGGCCAATTAGCCAAATGCACCCGTCGCCATAAAAAAAATGGAAATTTCAGAAAAAAAGTTTTCCTTTACTTTAAGTATGCCCATCGCTGCTTTGA
>NW_022756597.1:0-986 GCF_011630105.1 Anneissia japonica
AATGATCTATCTTATATTTGTCTTTCTTGAGTTTGGGACTATTATGTGTTTAAATAACTTAAAAGGATAAAACTAAAAAAGCCCTAAAAAATGCGCGCCAAGCGCGCAAAATATTATTGTGTTTTTAATTCTAATTTCGTCGGAATTAATGAAAACTCCCTAAAATGTGCAATTTATAGAGGAAATTGGCCTACCGTAACAAGAAATGCGCGCAAAGAATTTGAGAATTTTAGGCACTTTCAGAGGATGCATTTGTTGTACGGTAAGAATGGCCCCGGAAAATATGGCCCCGGAAAAAATGGCCCCGGAAATAATGGCCCCGGTAAAAATGGCCCCATATGACAGGTAGGTAAAAATGGCCCCAATAATCAAATTCTGAATTAAAACTGATTTTCTTGAGTCATTATATGCATTTTTTTATCTTAATTAATTTACTTTTTAAAAGGAATTTCCCCAATAATCAAATTCTGTATTAAAACTGATTTTCTTGAGTCAATATATGCATTTTTTTATCTTAAGTAATTTAGTTTTTAAAAGGAATCTAACATGAAACAAATTTCAATTTACATTTTACTTTTTGTAAGAATTAATATTCAATGATAAAATACCGGTATTCAAAGATAAATAAAAAGCCATGAATTACACTTTTTATTTTTTTCCATTTAAATGTTAAAAATAGCAACAACATAATCAATAAATCAACATAAATCATGCATTTATTAATACTAAAATAATTTACTTGTGGCCGATTTCATGGAAGCGGAATCACAATTTTCCAGAAATTCAATCTGTGTATTGGTAAACCCCACAAAAAGTGGGTTAGTATGAACATCAAATTATTATTATTTTTTCTTTTAAGAAAAAGAGAGTTCTACAATCATAATTATTGATATACCAAGTCAGTCAATGACAATTGAATTGTTTGATTTTCTACAGTGTGTTTTGGGAGGTTTGTGGGATTTAGCAATACCACTTAATCCTACCAT
>NW_022756598.1:0-2859 GCF_011630105.1 Anneissia japonica
CAACTTCATTTTTTAAGGAAAAAAAAAGAAAAACATATTCAAATTAAAGTGCGAGAGTGTAATTTCCGGTCGTCTAGAGATGCCCTAATCATAAATTTTCCAAACCATGGTGGGGCTGAGGTGAGTGGTTCCTCAGTCTGTAAATGTTCCTCCCTGGTTCACCTCTCTTTTGAATTCCTGCATCTGCCACTGTTGATTTATTATGTAATTATTTTGCGCTTATTTATAATGTGTCTATTGCAATTTTCACTTTATCCTCTCAAACAGTCCTAAGAATGTTCAGAGTGCGCTACTTCACAGGGGGATTCGCCTCCTGGACCCCGGCGGGGTCCTTCGTAATTCGCATAACGGTTCCCCCCCCCCCTTTTCAAAATCCTGGCTACGTCCCTGCTATAGCATGCATTGCATTATATATTTGCCGGCTTATCTAACTGTTGATGTTTAATAATGTGGTATGAAATTTGTTAGAAATTGATCGTCTCCGGTGATTGTCCATATAATATGAATAATGTTATCTATAGGCCTTTAGGTGTACAGGACATAATAACGTTACTTTTTCGGGTGCCAAAAACACCCAAATTAATGAAAATTTAAATGAAATATTCATGAATTATGTGTTTGAGAAATCTATTATGTAAAGACCCCCAAAATGCTACTTTGTCGCTTTTCTCACAAACTCCCTCCAGGCCTCTGCCCCTGGACCACCAAATTTCAAAAAATCCAATTTTTAAAACCTGTTATTTCACTAAAATCGTTCCTAAAATTATCACGAAATGCTATAATATGCATAACATTTTTTTGCCCGCTCTTCTACCCGTTGATTTTTTAATATGTGCTGCGAAATATGATGGAAATTATCAGCTCCAGTGATTGCAGATTGATCCATGCCATCATTAGGCCTCCAGATGTAAAGATCATGAAAAATTACAATTCCACAGTGGTGGATTCAAAGGGGGGGGGGGAGAGCCCCTAAAATTATAAAAGAAATGGAGAAAAAAGAAAAATCATAGGCCTAATTAAAGTTTGTCTGAGAGTGCCATTTCCGGCCATTTTGAGGTGCCATAATCATAAATTTTCTTACCTAAGCCCCAACCATGGTGGGGCTTAGGTAGTATTGACCATCTGCCGGTGCAAGTTCCTCCCTTCACCCCCACCCTCTATTTTTCCTGCTTTACTGCAGGTCCCTAGACAATACTCAAATGAATGAAAATTGAAATAGGATATTACAAATTATGGATTTTAGAAATCCATTAAAAAGGGCCCTTAAAATGCTAATTTGTCAGAGCTTCCAGAAGATTCGCCTCACCCTCGCAGGGATCCCTGGGTAGTCGCCATAGGCGTAGATCCCGGGGGGATGGGGGATATATCCTCCCAATATTTGACAAATGGGGGATGGTCCATTGTATCATCTGTATCATCCCCACCCCCCCCCCAATATTTTAACTATGTATGGGATGAAATGGGGCTTTACACACTTCAAAGGACTGTCACACAAATAATTTGAACTGTCTTATGCGCTTACAAAGATCAAAATTAGCATAATGTATTATTGTTGATAACAAAATTATTTTATCTGGTAGGCCTACCAATCTAAGCTCTTCTTTCCTTAGATGTTAGATGTGCTTGCAAAGAGAGCCACATTTCACACTGACGGGTGTGAACGACATCAGTAGTGTTATGTCAATTCCAAGAATGTTTAAGGTTATATCGGTTGATGAGGAATTTATTGATTAAGCCTATAATAACAAATTGCATCAATTTATTTTGCAAAAACAAGGTTTCCAGCTTCAGAGGGGGCACATCCCCTGTCCGCACAAGGGCACACATTGCCGCTAACACTAGGCGCGTAACAAGGGTCTTGGGTCGGAGTGGGTATTTATTTTCCCGGTTAGTAATTTACCATACCCACCCCACCCCACTCATATAGAAAACAATACGACATAGGGCTTATCTGATTTATAATATAGGCCACACACGTGTGTTTGAAACTAAATATAAGCATTTTCATCATGGTTTTATTTATTACAAACATATTCTTTCACCATCAATACACATTGAGGCCCTTCTTTTAGGTTAAAATGATCTATCTTAAATTTGTCTTTCTTGAGCTTGGGACTATTATGTGTTTAAATAACTTAAAAGGGTAAACCTAAAAAAGCCTTAAAAAATGCGCGCGAGGCGCGCAAAATATGTTTGTGTTTTTAATTCTAATTTCGTCGAAATTGATGAAAACTCCCTAAAATGTGCAATTTATAGAGGAAATTGGTCTACCGTAGCAAGAAATGCGCGCAAAGAATTTGAGAACTTTTTGCAATTTCAGAGGATGCATTTGTCAAGGGGTGGGGAAAGATTTGTCAAAGATGGATATTTTCCCCTTGTCCCCCGGTGTTTTTAATTCTAATTTCGTTGGAATTGATCAAAACTCCCTAAAATGTGTAATTCTTAGAGGAAATTGGCCCATGCTAACAAGAAATGCGCGAGAAGCGCGCGAAATTTGAGGTTTTTATGCACTTTCAGTGGATGAAAAGGGTATTTATAAAGGGGTGGAGAAGATTTTTCGAAGATAGATAATTTCCCCTTGTCCCCCAGTGGTTACGCCATCGGACAGCATAGATCAAAGGAGTTATGACAGTTTTTGAAGTGGAGAAGGGGTTGCAGGTTGTTGTAAGTCTGGTCATTATGATATCTTCCTTTTTATTCTTGTCTTTATTTTTCTCTTCTCTTTTTCTCTCCTTTTCTTTCTCTTTCCCTCCCTCTCCCCTCTTTCATTTCTCTTATTACCCAGCCCGGTACGACGGCTTGGTCAGCCCGGTAAAAACCGTCAGGGGTGGGGCAGTTCCCCCCCCGCGCCTGTTACGA
>NW_022756599.1:0-1045 GCF_011630105.1 Anneissia japonica
TTAATCTTTGTCAATCTACAGTCAAAGTTATGTCCTGGTCCCCGACCCTTTTATGTTCACTTGGATAGGCTTATCTTCATAAGACTTCTACGCATGGATACCTTGTTTAAAGCAAGAAACCAAGTTGTCTTTATCCAGTAGGCCTACCGCTCGTATTTTTTTTTCTCGTGTGGGAAACTTTTAAGGCCTAACCTATTTTGATTTACATAAATTGATTTGAAACCCCCTCCCACCCCTGAATACCGTTAGATTGAGAAGATACAGGCACACCAGGCCCGTAGCCAGGTTTTTCCAAGGGGGGGGGGAGGGGGTTCTGGGCGTGAGGTCCACAGTCGAAGCCCCGGTGGGGTCTGCGAAACCCCAAAGCAAGAGAATTTTTGTGATTTATGGGTTTTAACAATGCTATAAAAGCAGATATGTTTGAAAATGCCTGTGTCTGGGTGGGTCTGTAGTGCATTAGTTGGGTTGGAGGACTTATTTGGGAAATTTAAAGAGGGGATTTTGCCAGAAAAGATGGGGGTTTGCTAGTAAAGGGGGGGGGGTTCTCCAGAACCATAATCACCCCCCCCCCCACACAAGATACGGGCCTGCACACTAAAAAGGGGTTAACACGTGAATATGCAATTGGAAGAAGTAAAAAAAAAATAAAAAAATGAAAATTTAGTAAAAAAAAATCATGTTTATATAAACAGAACCTTTATTTTTTTTAATGAATTAAAAAAAAAAAATGTGGATTGGCGAATATGAAAAAAGGAAAAAAGTTAATAACAAAAGGAGAACTAGTATAAATTCAGAGGATGGACAATTTGAATAATTTGAAAGGAAAATAAACCAAAAGAATACGATGGGTACGGTAATAGCGGTGTCGACACAAGCAACGAAAACATCCAGCCAACCAAAAATATACTCAATAAACTCTAAAAATAGGCCTTAACCTAAATGTGGATGGGCGATTTGAAAATTGATTTAAAAAAATAAATAAAAAGAATAAACAGAATTAAAATCGATAAACTTGGGTGGATGGCTGACATGATGAATTGTTAAA
>NW_022756600.1:0-667 GCF_011630105.1 Anneissia japonica
CGACAGAATAATAAAAAACAATGAAACAACTTCTTAGACTTTAAGAACACTGATTTATTATAAACTCAGATATTTCTTCATATTTATTCCTTCATCAGCGAGAATAAGGAAAACATCATGAATCAATATAGTATAGGCTGTCTTATCAAAACAGAATAAAGGTGATATATATATATATATACATATATATATATATAAATATATACGTATATATATATATATATAAAAAAATATACATATATATATACATATATACACATATATATATATACATACATATATATATATATATATACATATATATATAATGTGTAGGTGTAGGTGTGTGTGTGTGTGTTAGTATTATGTAACAATATTACACACTGTGATTTACTTATATTTACCTACATCAGTGATTTTATAATATGCTAATGTTCATTATCACTTTCTTCATCACTATCACTGTCTGATGAATCAGAAACACTAGAAAACAATGGAATGTTGTTGCAGAAACTCCCTTCCGCTTTGCAGTTACACATCTCGGTACACTGAAGATTATTTCTCCTAGACGTGCATGTATTATTTGAACATGTACTTATTGAACAGGTACATCTGATAAGCTCAGCAACTGCTTCAGGGGCAGCCTGCTTTTCTGACAAGAAATTCCATTGTTGTCTAGTGTTTCTGA
>NW_022756601.1:0-2536 GCF_011630105.1 Anneissia japonica
GAGGGGTGTAAGGTATTATATTGAATAGCTGACTAAAACCTTACCAAAAACAGTGATTAATATCTTCGTAAGTACTTATCAAATTTTAACGGGAAAAGCGTGAAAATGTTCAAAATCATGAAATACAACATTATTCGTAGCCCACTATATAACTTATGGCATAACATTATAAAATAAATGTGCATTAGTCAAGGATTGCTTATGTGTAGGTGTGATAACCTAAGAGATTAATCACAAGATAATGGCTAATCCTTTTTTTCCATTTAGCCATGGATCTCAACCTGCAATGGTCACGGGGCGATCCCGACAGCACATGCAGTCAAATATACATAATACATTCGACTATAATAAAAATAAACATCTCTTTTAACAACTTCATTAAACGAATTAAAAACTACTAAAGTTACTTACTTATTTACAGCGCATAAAATACAAACATACATTTTAAAATTAAATAATAATAATAAAAAAGTTATATAGTAGGCTTACAGGTATTGGGAGTTTGGTTATACTGTAAACCCTCAGAACCCCGCTATTCTCGAACTGTTATTCAACAGGCACTAAATACGAACTGCTCTTTTTGCTTTCTGGGGGTAGTATTCGTTGTCATGCATGTACAGCACTTCCAAGTTCATTCAGCTCCCACCAGATATGCCCAGGAAGGAAGGCGAACGTATAAAGTGTCTAGACCAAGTGAACAACTACGGAATTCCATAGCAGGAGAAATCATATATTAAATGTCTGGTTCGATAATAGTTCTACTAAAACTTTTAATTTTAACAAATAACGTTTCCTATTCTATTTTTAATAGAACAATTACACAGCCAATGGTTCTAGAGGCGATTGATTACCGTATTGTTTTCATTTCAATTTTGTATTCTTTGAATTATTTTTAACAAAAACTCAAAATCATTACATAAAATTGTAAAAGAACACCTATGCTAATGCACAATTCAATTTAGAATCTTGTGCTAAATGCACCCTATCCCTTTTAAAGTATAAACAACCTCGTACATCCTGGTACTAGAGGAACTTACAAATATTAAACGCTCCTCTTAAACTCTCCTTTTCCTCTTTTCAAGTGATCCAAGTCCCTAGAACTTCCTACGTTTTTGTTTAAACAATTTTGAGGTACTGATTAAAGTTTTCAGTTTTTGTTAAAACTTGAATCAAAGAATACACAATTACAACTAACACAATACGGTAATCAATGCACGCCATCGTGTCGTGATTCAATATTTCAACATTAATTATGTCATCATCAGGAATCAATCGCCTCTAAAACTTTTGGCTATTTTATTTTTCTGTTAAAAATTGAATAGGGAACTTTAAAAAAATGTTTTTAGAGAACTATTATTGAACCAGACCTTGAAGACTAATTTCAGTGATTTTCTCCTGCCATGAAATTCTGTAGTTGTTTACTTGGCAAGACACTTTATACGTACGTCTTTCTTGCCCTGGGCGTATCTGGTGGAAAATGGTAAGTTGCATAACAATGACGACATATATGATAACTGGCCTAACAATAGATTACTGGTTAACATGTAAATATTTAAGATTTTTTAATTCACAGAAAATCAAAAATTCTATATACATTACATTCTAGACCGTCATTGAAACGTGGACCTTTTCAAAGTAACCATCGCACCAACCCTCCCACTGGGAATACAGGCTTGGAAAACTTTGCATTTTACAAATTAATACCGATTTGATTTGATATCTTCTCAATTTCCCAGTATTCTTTTCCATTACCAACGCTGATTGAATTATAAGGTACCATTTCTGTCGTTGCTCTCCTCCGATATGGTAACGAAGGGAATGGTATCAGAACCCCTCCCCTTCAAGGGCTAAAATTTTTCTTCCAGCGACAGAACCACCACAAATTATGCTCTATTCTCATCATGACCCCGCTTACCCATGCGACGGTCCCCACCGGAGAAGCTTGTCATGACCTAGCTATGGTGAATACAGATAATTTCGGTCGCGCTTCGTTTCGGTCGCGCCTCACTTCGGTCGCGGTTTGTTTTCAACAAATATATGGAGCGTCAATGGGGTTGCGAAAATGCCAAATTTAAAATAACTAGGCCTAATTATCATTTAAGTTCGTCAATCGGTTTATCATACTTTTTTTAAAATTTATGTTTTGTTGTATTTCAACAACATATTCTACTTAAAAGCAAATGAAATTAATACTATTATTATTAAACTAAATTTTAATTAATATTATGGTATTTATAGGTTATTTTCTAGTTTGCTGCATTTCTAGTACCATTTTACTCTTTTATCGGACGGTTTTTATTATCATTTTGTTATCGATCCTATGCTTACTACTACATAACGAATACAGCAAATAAAATGAATACAGTACTAAAAATTTGGTATTTCTCTTAGTACGGTATTGTTTTTTGATATGATATTATTTATAAAAATAATGTAAATAAATATGTATAAATTATATATAATATTATATAAGTATATATATATATATATATGTATGCGTATATAGGCCTATATATATATATATATATATATAAAA
>NW_022756601.1:3234-8610 GCF_011630105.1 Anneissia japonica
TTTGAGTTTTTATTAGATTCAAAGCATAAGCAAAGAGAATTTGAATGTTTTATCTACATGATCTTTCATTGTACTGTCTGTGTTATTAGTAATTTCAATATTTAATACTTTTGAAAAGATAATGTTTTTCAAACTCCAACATATTAATTCAATATGACGTCTTATGACGGTACTTAACGCAATTTCAATGTAATGTTATACTCGAAATTCAATGAATTTCTCGAATTCCTTATCTGGCACCCCCTATTGTTTATAGAGACAAGAGACATTTCGTTCTTTACATTTCTTCTTTTTTTGGCTTAACATTTATATAAAAGTTCTCATCACTCCCATTTATATCTTCATTATCCCTTAACTCCTCGTACGTTTGGTTCTTCTCCCTTAAATCTTCATTCTCCCTTAAATCTTCGTACGTCTGGTTCTTCTCGCTTAAATCGTCATGCTCTATATCTTCGTACATCTGGTTCTTTTTTGTCTGCTCAATAAATGTCATATTGATCTACAAAAAATTCAAATTGGCTTACAGTTACTGTTCTGATTTTGAATTATAAATTTGTTTGATATCCCACACCACCTGGCCCCAGACAATAACCCATAATGTGAAATCTTAGATAAGAGACTAAAAATGGTTAATTATCCGAAGTGTCTCTAAAGAGAGTTAAGGAAACGCCACAACTGTTTTTCTACTGGTTATGCCCCTCGCACCATAGATTCGATTGGCACTCTCGCCACCCATCCGCCAGCCACTTTAATACCAAATTCAACAGTTGTTAAATATCTCGCCTTTGAGCGTTCTTCATTTTCTATTCCTTTTGGTGCCTTAATGAATTAAAAAATGCATAGTTGTCAAATACGTCTGTTAATAATTTACCTATGATTCAAAAACAATGTAATAACAAAATGCAGAGCTTATAAATGTTATCAGTGTTTTAGAAAAATAAATTATTGAAATGTTTTTTATCAATGCACTTTTTCAATTTTAAATTCTAATGTTTACTATATCTTTCTGTAGATCATTGTATTATTTATGGAGTTATTAATACCTTAAGAAGAACTTCATGTCCCAATAGAAAACTCCACAGGATAGCTTAGTTTTTAGAAAAGCCGAGACTTGAAGTGAAGCGTTTGGTTTTAAAACTTTGTGAGGACACTCAAAACAAAACAAACAACAATTTCAAACAATATCCAATCATTGCATAATATCATTCAATCTATGCTAATATGAATCTGAATATTTACTAACACAGGACCTCACTGGGGTATATGCGTCAGAGTGCGTTTTGATAATATGCAGGCTATTGGGTTTCATTTATTTACCTATATGAGTTTATTTATTAAAATATATATATATTGTTCTAGTAAATGATTTTGTGTACAAAACATAAGGTATATAATTTGGTTTTGGTCTTGAAGGAGATCCAACAACCAATGTCGAGGCAGCGTCGTTTTTCACTAGAAAACACACTAGCTGATTCGATATAACAGCAGCATTTGTTTCGACCTAGTGCATCAGGTCTGGCTGTGACAGAAAACGACGCTGCCCCTAGTCAGGAAGTAAAAACCTCTTTTATTAAAAAAAAAAAACCAAAAAACACACACACAAGCGATCATTGTTCATTTGTAATCGCTTCTCTTTCTTTTTCTTTCCTTTTTTAGTACAGAAATATTTAACTTTTAATATTTAAACTAATCACAATTTAGACAATTTGACAATTTTAACTTTTGGGTAATGTAATTGAAAGGTAATGTAATTAAAGGTAATGTAATTGAAAGGTCTCGGATGCTTCAAAATGTTGTAGCGTTGGTGCTTGTTTGATTGGTACTGGTAATATGTTCCATTACTTTTATATTCATGATGCATAAGCAATAAATAAAGAAAAACGCATCCTAAATAATTTAGGTCTACATAAAATAAGAAAAATATCAATAATTTTTAACCTTCAAATGTTTGCTTTGAGCTACGATTCAATATTATATTAATATTTATTTCATCTTCTACAATACAAAATGTGTGAGACGAGCTAAGCATTATCCATATTTATTAATATCTATTAATTGCAGTTTTTAACTACATTTCTTACCTTTGCTCCCGTTTCATTGTCTGTCCTTTTTGTAGCCTTTAAAATAAATAATAAATGACTTTCATTCGAAAATATGTGTTTAAACTCATTCAGATCAAAATGTTATTAATATTAATATATTGTTTAGTTTTATAATCTGTTTATATATTAAATTACCCCCTGATTCCCAACCTTTTTTTTTTATATTGTTTTAGGTAGCTGAAAAGCTAGAGGGCTGTAATACAAGTTACAATAGCGCACTGTCTTTCGGATGAGACGTTAAGCCCGTGCGCATTTATGGCCTATGTGCACTTTAAAAAACGCAGTACACTCTTCAAAAAAAGTAGGGGATTGTCTTCCGGTGTACTGCCCAATCACCACTAGAAGGACCCCCACTGGAAATAAGTATTCTTCTAGACTTTTGTGCTATCCTTGGTGTTTACACTGAATAAATTCAATTCCAAAACCAGATAGGCACCTAAGGCAATTCTCAATCTTTACATTTTAGAGAATTTAGTGTTAAAACACCTTTTACCTCTATAAAGATATAGGAGCAAGAATCTACCCCTTATGGGAGTTAATTGTGCTATCATCATTATTCATTGCGTATTATCTTTATTTGTGCGATACCTTCATAAAATTACTGTACATTCAGAAAAATTGTTATGTTCTATGTTAACTGTTATGTGTTTAACTGGAGTATTTTAAATATTTTAAATATATTTAATATTAGTACTTTTAATTATTATGTACATTTCAAAGTTTCCTAAGTTTGCAATAAAGTTTATTTGAATCTTTGAATATTTCTATTGCTTACCTTTAAAGATTTAGATCTCGTTTTCCAGAGAATAATACAAAGAGATGATGTCGATACGATCCCAATGGCGATACCCAGTAAAATTCCAACAAGCAAACCACTACCTGAGCATGGGAAATATTATTTTTAATTTATTAAAATATATATATATATATATATATATATATATATATATATATATTCATATACTGTATATATTATATATTTATAATATGTTGTGATTTTATTCAGATTTATGGAGAACAACTGGCGGTAAAATTAGAGTGTGAGACAAATCGTGCAGAGTGGTATTTTGCACATATTGAACTTTAGAAAAGTTTGACATAAACAATATTACAACTTCATGTTTAAAATTAACAATTGTGTGATTTGAATGTGTAATGATGAAAACGTTCATTGAGCAGTCAATTAACAAAGGGGTCAATACACCACTAGGAGAATGACATGATTTCCACATTTTAACATTTCGAATGATTTGTAAACTTTTGGGACACTATTGAAGATCGTTTTTGTTATATGCATTATATTTGTTGCTAATTGTATCTGGGGGAAATATTCACTTGATAATTTTAAGTTTGTTAAAATTAAAACTCGTCATCTTGAAAATCTTACCTTCATTCATTCCTTTGCTAGAACCAATGCCTCTAAATATTCTGTTTTTAATCATTTTCCACGAAAATGGGACAGTCTACCCAATGATAGAAATATCCCATTGAATAACCTAATTTCATTCCGTGGAAGTTATTTTACTAATAATAATATTAATAATAATAATAATAATACATGATTTTAATTATTATATTTATTGTATCAGTTTTTGTAAGGTAAACCACTTAATAGTAGATTCAGGTCTCTTTTTGGTTTTTCTCCCTCTTTAAATGTTTTTATGAACTAATTTGTGTGGAAGTTATTTTACTAATAATAATATTAATAATAATAATAATAATACATGATTTTAATTATTATATTTATTGTATCAGTTTTTGTAAGGTAAACCACTTAATAGTAGAATCAGGTCTCTTTTTGGTTTTCCTCCCTCTTTAAATGTTTTTATGAACTAATTTGTGTCTGATTTGTTGTAAGGCCTCTTGTTTTAAGGCCTCGATAAAAAGCTAAAAAGCAATAGAAAATAAAATAAATAAAATAGGTTTTCACAATAACAAAATTTCACAAATCATATCAAATGGCATCAAAATCGTTTTACTAATACAATTTGATCGTTTTCTCATGATGATGACGTCATTTGATTGTGAAAATTGCTGTTATCTTATACACGATAAATCGTTATCGAATCGTGCTAGTGTGCAAACTTATCTTATTTTCTTTATGAACAATTGCTTTTCAGCTTTTTATTGTTGATCGTTATCGTCATAGTGTAAACAGGCCTTTAATGTATTGTTTATTGTATATTGTTTATGTTCAGAAAGAAATAAATAAAATGAATAACAATTTGCTGCCACATACACTGAAATCCATGCGTGCATTTTGGATTCCGCTTCATAAACAATGAACGAGATGAAGTTAAAATAACTGCTAATGGGATAATATTTACAAAAACAGCTGTGTCATCTGCTTTTACCCATGTTTTAGAGATAGCCACAACATCCAACTTTTGTTTGAATGCAAAGTTTACAAATTACGTTGTTTTATTTGTTTTTGGTTTTCTTAACAGCTAGTCATTAATACAATGTATATAAAATCCTTACGAATATATAAATATACCATTAATTGTCACTAATGTGGTCGGTGGTGCTGTTATTGTAGGTTCTGTATAAATATGAAAAATGTAAATTACTGGCTAGCTAAAAAAAATTAACATTTATTATATTTAAAAGTTACTTATTAATTACAAAATTTTAAAATTTTAAACTTTGTTGGACAATTAAGTTTAAATTAATATCAGTTAATGACAGGTAATAGAAGTAGTTAAATGTATGTGGATTACATAAGGAGTTTTCCAATGTCTATGTTATCTCCACTGCTGTCGACGTTTCAGTTGTGGTGTCATATAATAATTATAAATAAATTTTCAGATGTACATAATAAAGATAAGAACATACCCTCAGTTGTCACTAATGCGGTTGTTAGTGCTGTTGTTTTTTCCAAACAAACCCAACGGCAAATTGTTACAACTTCTCTCGGTAGCTCGGTTGTTGTAGTTACTGTGAGTAATAGAAAGAAATATAAACATAAATTATATTTACTTAATTAACTGTTAATAGTTTAATAAAAGAAGAAAATTGGGACCAAGACTAACAGAAACTTGTTATTAAACCTGGACACCGAGAGGTTTGTTCGCACACAGCCCTAATATATGATCTAAATGTAAGATTAGGTAATACTGCAACTTGGCTTCACGATTAGTGAACGAAAAAAAATACATATAGTTAGGCACAGAGCAGTCGAACCAGAAAACATGTAAAAATAGGCCCACACCAAGCCAACACATGTCTGTCACAGTCTAAGAGTGCCATTTCTCAGAGGTAACCAGTTGGGGGG
>NW_022756602.1:0-508 GCF_011630105.1 Anneissia japonica
GCGGAAAGTAAAAAATTTGCACTAAGTGTTCAACTCGGCGAGATAAGCACTTTTGTGCAAAAAGTAACAATGTTAAAAAGTTGAGTCAAAATGTAATTTTTTTTGTTAGGCACGGTGAGAGAGCCTGAAACAAACACTATTCCATTGAAAGTTTAAAGTTTTTCGGAAATGTACTCGAAATATGGCGGAAAGTCAAAAATTTGCACTAAGTGCTCAACTCGGCGAGATAAGCACTTTTCTGCAAAAAGTAACAATGTTAAAAAGTTGAGTCAAATGTAATTTTTTTTTTGTTAGGCACGGTGAGATATCCTGAAACAAACACTATTCCATTGAAAGTTTGAAGTTTTTCGGAAAAGTACTCGAAATATGGCGGAAAGTCAAAAATTTGCACTAAGTGCTCAACTAGGCGAGATAAGCACTTTTGTGCAAAAAGTGACAATGTATTAAAGTTGAGTCAAAATGTAATTTTTTTTTGTTAGGCACGGTGAGATAGCCTGAAACAAAGACT
>NW_022756603.1:0-1082 GCF_011630105.1 Anneissia japonica
AACATAACGTCGATAAAATGCTGGCATTTTGTTAGCATATTGAAGGGTGTCCTCAATGTTACACAGTCATAAATACGTATCAATGACTTGACTCCTGAAAGAGCGTTCAACAGGCAGAAATGCCTTCAATTGTACTTTACTGTTACCGTCATCAATTTTCTGATAGTTATCATCTTGATTTTAAAACAATGAAAAAATACAACATATATACTATATGAATTTGTACGCGCTCTTTAGTAGCGCGCTGGCATAAATTTATGAAACTGCTCTAAAAAAAAAACAACCTGAAAACACCCTTTTTTACAGCCTTTTCTACCATAACTTTGGAACTGCTCATCAGATCATTTTCCTCCTTTAAAAAAAAAAAAAAGATGTATCTTTCATCTTTATAATGAGATGAAATGAAACGAGATAGATATATGTTTTATTCCGTCACTTTTAGATTAAAAGTAGGCAACTACATTGGATTTGCAGCGTAGAAAGCAGACTTTTTACCTTTCGCGGCTCATCGCTACCAAATTCTAATCAGAATAACTCGCAAAGTATTTGACCAATCGGTTTCTTTCTCTCTGTAAGTTGATCTTTATTCTTTCTACCATACTTGTTGTAAAAATGGTTGTGATTAGTCAATATTTTAGCTCTGTCACTTTTGAAAACCAATAGAATCAAGCCTTCCAAACACCACTGACTCTATTGTATACAGGTGCTTGTTTCAGCGTAATCATTTTTCTCCGGCGACTGATGCGAAGACTGAGAGTGTGCCTGTTGTTTGTTTGATAAGTTAGACCATTTCTATCGCTCTTTTTACTTCATGAAATATATGAATGGAAAGCTTATGATTAGTAGATTCTCATCATGTAAATATAATTAGGTTTGCAGTTATAATTTTGCTTCCCTCAAAATTCACATGTTACAGTGAAATGAATGCAAGCGTTGGCCGGTTCACTACGTAGCCAACATCACGCGCTGAACTCCACAGGAAACATTGAAAGACTGGTCGAGTGTGCCTGGTGTTTGTTTGATAAGTTAGACCCTTTCTATCAGGGACGTATCCAGGGGGGGGGGAGCCGTGGGAGCCGCGG
>NW_022756604.1:0-697 GCF_011630105.1 Anneissia japonica
GAGATGCCAGCTCCAAAGGATACACAAGCTTTAAGCCGTTTTCTTGGTATGGCAAACTATCTTTTGAAATTCATAGAGAACTTTAGTGAAGTAGCAGCACCCTTAAGGCAGTTGTTACACAAAGACACACAATGGTGTTGGCAACCACGTCAGCAGGAATCTTTTTAGAAGCTTAAAAGTATGATAACAAGCCCACCAGTCCTTGCATATTACGATGTGATCAAACACTTACCCTTACATGCGATGCATCCCAGTATGCATCTTAGTCGCTTCGATTTGTGGATGAATAAGAGAGGCAATTTACACGTCCCTGAGGCATTGGAACAGCCCATGATGTTACCCTTTCCTTTGATTTTTAAAAGTTTTTCGCATTTTTTTCCGTTTCGTAAAACCAACGAACGATTAGGCATTAGTCGCCACCAAAGACCTGTCTCATCGGCGTTAAAAATTTGATCTCTGGTCAATTGATTTTCCTAAATGATGCCTGCAAGTTTGGTTTTGAACGGGTCAATCGAGTTAACATAGCTGATTTGCATAAATCTGTGTATTGCTTCATGAATAGAACTAACAATAGTGTTTACAGTCTGGTATCTTTGTCAAGCTTTAAAGTAATTTTAATATTGATTTAGCATATTTTGCTAAAAGTTTCTGTGCACTTTATATTAGAAATAAAAAATCTGGAATTGAGCAAAAAACA
>NW_022756605.1:0-565 GCF_011630105.1 Anneissia japonica
GAAACAAGGGAACGAAATAATATTGCGTTCCCTCGAAATATTATTTCGTTCCCTCGAATTTATTTCGTTCCCTCGAAATAATATTTCGTTCCTTCGAAATAATATTTCGTTCCCTCGAAATAATATTTCGTTCCTTCGAAATAATATTTCGTAGATGGTAGGCCCACAGTGCCTTCGGGGTCGGCTAAGGGGACGGGGAAACTCAGATTTCGAAACTTTTTGAGTTATTACTCCAAACTTTTATCTCCTGAGTCATTAAGGCCAACTCAGACAGCGTCGGCCGACGCAGCCCGACGCGATTTGTTGTCGCGTCGGGTCTGTGTGAGTTGAACGCAGACGCGATGTTGTGCGTCGGGGGCAGTCGCGTAGTAGAATATTAAACGTGTTTAATATTTCTCACGACGGCTTAAGACTGTCCCCGACGATAAATCGGGTCGGGCTGCATCGGCCGACGCTGTCTGAGTTGGCCTTAAGAGAACATCGGCATAGGCGTGTGGGAAGAAATCATGGACCTTAATCGGATATGAATTCATAACAAAACATCAATGGCCTAGTTGTTTAAGGC
>NW_022756606.1:0-689 GCF_011630105.1 Anneissia japonica
ATGATGTAATATGTATAGAAATTCTGGGAATAGTTTAAACAATTATTTAATTTAGTTTATTTTAGCGTATGTAAGTGTAGTATAAGATTATAGTGTCCTGGGTACGACGTTATAAACTGCATCCGGTCGAGTCGTCGGCAACCCCATCCGGTGGTCTTTAGCGGCCGCCGATGGGACGGTGAATGGACACCGAGCAGAATGAAAAAAACCCAGCTGAACAAAGGACGGATGAACTCCTCGCCCATTCAAAAACATTCTATAGAATTCTAAAAAAAAAAAAAAAAACACTATAGAATGACTATAGCATAATTGTTTAGAAAATCTATTGAAAATTCTATAGAAATAACTATAGAAGCCCACTATAAAAAGTCTATTAAAAATCTATTAAAACTATATTAAAAATCTATTAAAACTCTATTAAAAATCTGGTGGTCTTTAGCGGCCGCCGATGGGAGGGTGAATGGACACCGAGCAGCATGAAAAAAAAAAAAAACAGTTCAACAAAGGACGGATGAACTCCGCGGAGCCAACGGCCAACCATGCCTTAGTTTAAGGAGTATAACATCAACTTTTTTCAAAATGTCAAACTCAAAGAGCTCGATGAGCATGACGCGCTATACAAATCCAACTATTATTATTATTGTTATAATAATGAGTCAAAAAGATTAACTGATTTTGTCAGCACCACA
>NW_022756607.1:0-1011 GCF_011630105.1 Anneissia japonica
TGCCTGTTTTGTTTCGGTTCCAGAGCTGAGACACGTTTACTTTAAGACTAGTCCTCATCAAAGCCCTGTTTTTATACGATACGATACGATATTCTTTATTGTCATTTGAACAACAGGGTACAAATGAAATTCAAGTGATTGATGATCAAGGTACAATTTCAGAGAGGAATAAAGAAAAAAGTAAACTAACAAAGAACTCCAAAGAGACATATTCAAATAACTTACATCTAATGAATCATATTGAATTTATTGAATCTTAATGAATCTTATTGAATCTTATTGGTGGGTGTGGAGTCAGGATCAGTTTTGGCTTTTGGATGAAATAAATGCTATGTTTGTTGTATAAAATAATATCTTAATGCAGATTATCGACGTACTCTAACCATAGAAGCAGCATAATGGAATAAATATGGTTTTTGAAGTATAAAATTAAAACGTAATGAATAATATATTATTAATACACCAGCACAGAGCCAGCCAGGGGTTTATCGGATTCCATGTAAATGTGGAAAAGTTTACATTGGTGAAATGACGTGATATCCGTCCAAGACTCAAGGAAAACCAAGGCCAAGCTAAGAGAGGGGGACAAAAAGTCATCTATAGTCATGCACTCCCACAACAACAACATCGAGTATGTTGGGATAAAACCGAACTGATAGCCACTGTACCATCTTGACATTCCAGATGGACCAGAGAAGCTATAGAAATTCACAAACATGAAACATTACTTCAAGATATCGGATTTGTCATCAGCGATATTTGGTTGTCCATGTTTAATGGTACCTAAACCAAAACAACATAATTCCCGCCACACAGGAAACCATGCCACTTTTTTGGATTTCTTTTCACTAAGCTAGAAATAATGCCACTGTCTTGGCTTTCTAGCCACGCACCACTCTTACGTACAGACTGTGTAGCCTTTTCACAGTCTCAGTTTTAGTTTTTCACCAATCAACAGCAAGCCTCACTACCCCAGGGGCGGATCCAGAAGTTTTGGTTGGGGGGGGGGCT
>NW_022756608.1:0-606 GCF_011630105.1 Anneissia japonica
TTTTAGATTATACTATTTTAATACACAGTTAAAAATTAATTGATATTTTATATATAAAAAGAATACAAACATTGTGTGTAGTTAATGTGAATCATAAAAAGTATGACGTGGATATATTTTCCTAAAACTAATTTATATTACTGCAAATGTAAATTTTATGATTTATGATATGCAAGTCAACAAGAAGTAGGTAGTAGCAGAAATTATTTTACTGCATAGTCTTGCTTTTATCAGTGTGTTTTAGGCTATTTTTAAAATCATACTCATAAATAAATAAAATATGTACTCATGCTACTTGTATAGATTATTTTACAATACATGTTCATATAGTATAAATAATAATAAAAGTCCTCTATTAGTGGGGTACGATATTAAAATCGTATCGAGTAATAGTTATTCAACGAAAAGTTTCCTTTTCCACTTGTATAATAAAAACTGCATAATAAAAACTGTCACTATGAAATTCTAAAATGGTACCTTCGCTATTTCGAGTGTCATATAGCACCGTTAGAATACTAAGATCTACCGATATAGGGGCAGATCTAACCTGTTGACAACTTCTCTTATTCAATGGACTAAGTACTATCCTCTAGGTTGTGCAAATAA
>NW_022756609.1:0-826 GCF_011630105.1 Anneissia japonica
AACAGCTCCTTAGGATGAAAGTGACTTCCAAATTTTATTACATATTCTGAAAGCACATGAGTTGTAGATACGATTTAATAGATCATATTGGCTGATCTGACATTGTGACGTCATCATATTTTCTTTTGAATTAAGAAAAAATTGAATTTTTATTTATGACGTTATTACTTTTTATACTCGTTTGAACGTACTCGCTTATCTTGATTTATTGCCTCCCACCTGTGTGTATGTTATAGCTAAATCAATTCTCTTTCGGACGTGTCCTTTTATTTTTTATTTTGATGACGTCATCATTGTCAAAAATAATGTTTTTTTTGGAGCCTTCTCATCTTTCTTTCTTGAAAGATGTAAACACATCGAAAATGGAGGGCGGCAGACTGTATTTCGACACAATCAGACCGATAGCTCGTATACTGTAAAGGCAAAATTCGTGTGGCATTACCAACCAACAGGGGGTTTTAAATTAAACTTGACAAGGTTTAAATTCATGTGCCATTACCGTCGTCAGGCACGTGGTATAAGGTATTCGTACTTGTGCGTTAAAATTTTAAAATTGTTAATATCACTTTTCAGATAATTTAAAGCACGTTTCAGGTCATTTTAAATATTCCAAAACTTTCCAAAATTTACGCGCCGTACGCTCATTTCCACGCCCACAGCACGTACTGAAGCTGGACATTACGTTTCGGTTACATGTGTTGGGTTTCTGACACTGTATTAATACTACCGTGCGCACGGACGTTAAGACGTATGTGTACATTTTCGTAAGTCCTTAATATGCTCAAAATTACTCTTTTCCTTTAAAATTCTTTTTAAAATGCTCAAA
>NW_022756610.1:0-1589 GCF_011630105.1 Anneissia japonica
CCCATACAAAAGAACAACAGTTAAACCAATACAAATACATATAAATATAAGACAAAAGTGAAAAATAGACTGCATCAAGAAAAACATCAAGATCAGGAAATCATCTTAATGGACGACAGTGTTCCACTTATTATACATTTTAGAATTGGAAAGAGCATAATGCTTAATGGCCAAAACGATTGAATTAGAGCTGATTATTACACGTTTCCTGAAACTATGTATAGACATGGAGGTAATATATGGTATAGAGTTTCTAAGATACTCGTCAAAGTACTGTACCGTTGGATACAAACATAAAACTCGCACTACAGTGCCTCGGTTGTCGCAGTAATAAACGAAGGGCATTATTATAGCAGACTTTTAACGATCTTATAGTACCTTTGTTATATCTACACCAAAGAGTAGAACAATACATACTAACACAGTAGCATTTAAACAAATAACATTTAGTCGTCATGAGCATTTACCAAATTTCCTACAGAGAGAGTTAGCTCTTATGCATAGCGAACGGTATTGACGTTTAATGTGACACTCATCGTTAAGGTTATTGTTTATAACGTGACCAAGGTAGGTAATAGAGTTAACAAATAACAAAGGGGATGATTTAAGTGTAATACGAGGCTCGCCTTGCAGGTTACGCATCTTAGGACAGATTACCATACATTTTGATTTAGACTCATTAAACGTGATATCCTAATCACTAGCAAATGTATCACAAATACCAATAAGACTTTGTAGTCCTGCTGCTGATGGATCCATAAGTACCAAATCATCAGCATAGCTTAAACAACTGATTTTAGTACCGTTTAATTCACATCCAACTTTAGCATTATCTAAAAGTACATTAAGCGGATCAGTGTATACATTATACAGTAATGGAGATATGACTCCCCTTGACGCACTCCGTTCCTAACGGAGAATGGATCAGATATGCAGCTACCCCACCTGACAACAAACTCCTGCGACCGATACCATGATCGAAGGACCCGAATAACAGGGGTGGGGATACCTCGTTCAACCAGCGTCTTAACAGTGTTTGACTTTATCGAACGCTTTGCTAGCGTCTAAGAAACAACAGTAAACAGGACTACCGTTATTATTGTAGTATTCAATTATTTGTTTTAGCACAAATATGCATAGGTCAGTAGTGTCCCGATTTAAAGGCAAATTGATTGTCATTAGAACATAATGTATCACCACAGTTTTCAATCATAACTGACTCTAAAATTTTAGATATGCTACACACGCCAGTGCGATAGGCCTATAATTGCTCTTATCAGTAATGTTACCAGATTTCGACTTAATTATGGGAACAAGAGTGACTTTAACAAGATTCTGAGGCACAAAACCATGCATAAACATTGAACTGAAACAAATGCTCAGAACACCACACAACCTAGACTGGGTTCCAGTCCCTAATCTTTGTCTTTAAATCTATTTTGACACCAATGGCGTTCCATATTACCTATTTGCTTGGCGTTTCATAGTATACTTTTTCTTGGATTAGGGACTGGGCAAACAGTAAGGATTTCGATTGCAGCCACCACGATTTCGTGGTGGGTGACGTATTAAACAACTTTGATTTCCGA
>NW_022756611.1:0-530 GCF_011630105.1 Anneissia japonica
GAGGAATATACTAAGTATCAAGACATGAAGCAAGATGCCATAGCAAAGGGGAAAAATGCAATCGACTCGCTAAAAACAAGATTGGCTCAAGAGACTGCAAGCGGGAAACGAGTTTAGAGCCCGCGACTGATTGCTGAAATGAGTTTTGTATCGATGACGTCATCGGAGATGATGACGTCAACGGGGTCACGTGACGTCAACGGAGATGATGACGTCAACGGGGTCGTGTGAAAATTATTATAATGTACATTGGCCGGAATGTTGGACCATGTTGTGCCGGGTATGTGAACATTATTATAATGTACATGTATCGCGTCATCGTGCGAAAATGATAATGTACACGGTCGGAATGTTGGACCATGTTGTGCCGGGTATGTGAAAATTATTATAATGTACATGTATCGCGTCATCGTGCGAAAATGATAATGTACACGGTCGGAATGTTGGACCATATTGTGTCGGGTATGCGAAAATTACAATGTGCATGGGCGCGTCATCGTGTGAAAATTATTATAATGTACACGGTCGGA
>NW_022756612.1:0-44248 GCF_011630105.1 Anneissia japonica
AAACTACTGGAAAGTGCTTGATAGGGAGATAAAATTGTTCATGTTTCTTTTCTTTTTGACATTTTATTACAACAATAATCTTGTCAACTGACTGCTGACTGACAGATCTACTGGCCGCCAAATACTTTTTTTTTTAATCTTGGTTCTCTTTCCATTTGAATACAAATGTTGTTGATTTCCAATTGGCTCCTTGTGGGATTTATTTTGTCACTACAGTCAGTGGATGACAGTTAGAAGACAATAGAATCAATATTGATCACTTGATAACATCTAGTACTTAATGTCTACAAACACAGGCACCAATGGATTGTCCTATTTTCTGGTCAGAGGTCATGTGAAACATATTGTCTTTGTTCACCTTGGCGTAATGTCAACAAGTTAGCACATTGAATGGGGGGAAATTCCTCCACACTAAAAAAAAAAACCTTAAAATTATTAATTGAAGATTCTTACAACATCTGCTTGTCACAATATTGAAGGAACATGAAATATATGACAAGTGTTTTTTTCATTTCCTGAATCTTTACAGCCATATTAAGTTGAACAATCTATTTATCGTTACTGCTATGGAACATCTGCCTCTCACAGGACTGACACGATATGAAATGTATTAAGTATTTTTTTCATTTCCTGAATCTTACTGCCATATTATGTTTAATCATTTATTGATCATTTACTGCTTTCAGTTTAAGTGTTGGTGGTTTTTTTTCTTTTTTTTATGACTTCAGGTACTTATCTGGTAAATAAAAATTTATGGTTTATTATTGAATAAGATGATCATCTAAAGTGTCATCAGCATCAAGCATTAGCTTCTGTGTGGATGAATAACATTCAGTTAATTTGTATGTAGTTCTAAAGTAATACGTTTTAAACTTATAAAGCAAAACTAACTAAAATGAAAGAAATTTGTTCATGAACATTAAAGTAATACACAAAATGTTTGCATTTGGCATCCTGTTAATATCTGTTAGGATATCAAAGTTACCAAAGTTCTTAAAAACTTATTGGAAACCTTAAAAGTATGGGAAAATAGTCATTATTTATTATTATTTTTACTTAATTTGCCTCAAATAATGCCTGGAAGCCACTTTCAGGGCCCATTCGAGCAAAAAACGCCAACCGTATTCCGTTTATTTCACCGGGTAATCGCGCCGAGCACTCAGCGGGTAGTCGACCGTTCGAGCAAGTTTTAGCTCACGGTAAATACGTGTAACGAAACTAATAATAATAATAATAAATAATAGTTGGATTTGTATCATGCGAAAAAGCCTCTATGCGCTTGGTGATTGAGCTCTTTGAGTTGGACATTTTGAGAAAAAATGTCCAACTCTAAGGAAGTAAATTTCAACTTATCCCATGGTCAACAACCTATTCTTTGTTTACTTGCTACTGCTGCTATAACCAAGGAGGTATACAGTACCTCCTTGCTATAACTATAACGGTGGAACGATAATGTAGCTCAATAACTTATAATGGCTGCTTTAAAATCTGTACATAGGCTAGTTTATTCAAGTTTATTTTTCCAAATAATGGTAAATTACAAATCGATTGCATAACTATGCTACTAAATTTAGATTTTGTCGTGCATGTGTGAGAAGGCGAAGGAGAGCTGCAACCACGCCTGGGCCGTAACCTATTGAATTTCACGCTGGGCTGTGGACAAAACATTTGCAAAAACAATTAAGGTTGATTTATCATCGCCTCCGGCTCCATGGTCATTCCATACACGGTATTCTACCCAGCAATTTGGTGGTCAAAATTGTCGTGGATAATCCAGATGGTAAGATAATTAGACTAGTGTCCGAGTGGTTTTAGAAAGTGTGTACCGGTGAATTAACTGGTAAATCGCACAGATATTTTTTCGCCCAAATGGGCCCCTAGTTAAGGGGTTACTTGTAACTTAATTAGTATATTTATATGCCATGAAATGCTTGCTCCTAGAGCTGAAACATAGCCACTTCACAGCTTGTCAACAATGTAAGAACTAAAAGTGATACTATATACATCGTATATTTCAGACTAAGATCCTCATTTTCAATGATATAGAATTTGTTGTGTGGTAGAGTACAGTATACTGTAGTCGAATAGCTTGGTGGTTAAGATGCTTGCCTTCCAATTCAATTCCTTTCACTGGTAGCAGGATATTTTCTCATGACCAAAAGCCATAAAATGAAACTTATCCAAAAACCTCCTAATGAGACTTAAGCCGGGCAATCACTGCGCACGAAGGTCGTTGGCCGACGCGATTCCCTGAGAATGCAATGCCACAACGCGCGCGCAACGGATCGTTTTTAATGATGATCTGTTCAGACTGCCTCCGCCAATTAGGAGACAGCGCCCCATTGTCTAAAGCTCAAGGAGAGCGGAATTCAAGTTGGATTCGGCAGCCGACGTTTGTACGATATAGTGAGTGGCTGGCTGTAGTCTACGTGCTGTAGAGCATCTTGTGTGTGCTTTGTCTTGTGAAGGGATTGCCACTTTGAAGAATGATTAACTTCACTGGTTCAGTAATCCCTGGCTCTTATGCCTAAAAAGCTGAATTAAACACAAATTTCTGCAAGATGCTTGCTGAAGCAAACTCTGCCCTGAATTTGTTCAGTTCAAGCACAAATCTGAGTTCCTATTCAACAAAATAACTTACCTTAAACTATATGTACACAAACTACTGTTTTATTTATAATTTAGAGCCCATTATCAATTGTCATGTTTAAAAAAAAAAAAAAAAAAAATTTTTTTTCTGTTTTTCTTCCAGCACCTGCTTTACTATTTCAATATTTTATATCTGTTGATTCATAATTCATAATTTTATTTCCTCACATGAGATGGTAGGTAACAAAGGGAGATATTCCCTGTACAAGTGTCAACTACCAAAACCAACTACCAATGATGGAGTAAGAAAAGCAGTTTTCTATCTGGGCTCAAGATTCATTTATTGAATTGTTCATAAAAAGATACAAATGTACATTTGTATCTTTTTATTGAATTGTTCATAAAAAGATACAAATGTACATAAAAATGGACATTTTTTTGTTGGAATACACACATTGCCAAGTACAATTTGAAATAAAATTTTAAAAAACGGGTAAAATGTGCTGTATAAAACTTATGGGCTTTGGAACAAAGTTTGATATTTTTCAATCATGCCCATGGTACCTTTTGCCAAAAAAATATTATTAATTTTTATTATCATTAAAATAACAGTTTATCATAATAGGCCTACAATAAAGGAATTAGTCCTTACTATATGATATTAGACATATAATATTGTCTTTTCAAAGAAAAGACTTGGAGTTTGGTACAAAATATAATAGATTTCTAACTCAAGGTAGCAGTTCATTATAGTTTGCCTTGGTTTATTATATATAATGTAAACAAAACATTTAGTCATTGCCCAAAAAAACCCCTCCAGTGCTTCTGTGCAAGAAAAATGCATCTTCCTAAACATCAAGTCTCTTAACAAGGCAATCAACTTAACCATGGATATTTCCAAAAATAATTTTATCACTCAACTCTACAATTCCGTTCAATAATCACTAAACTTCACAATGTTTTAACACAATCTCCTAATGTGACGTTGAACATAATAAGTGGGATAACCGTTCACATAAATAATTGCATCCTCTTCTCAGAATGATAATGGCGTGTTCAATAATAATGTAATCGTAGCATAGGCCTATCATCCATTAGATAATTAGCAATATCTCTAAAACTGAGACATTTTTTTATGTATAGCAACTGGAATTATGAATTGCTCTTGCTACACTTTAAAATCAAATCTGACCCAAACAAAAAATCATAAGGACCATATTTAGTAGAATTAGTTAATGGCATAATGAATTATTCTTCGGCCCTACTATACTTTAAAATCAAATCCAACTCAAAATTATTGTAATAGTAAGTAGACTCTAGTTAGAATTCTTATATATGATGTACATCCCTATTATAGAACTAATGTCAATGTTAAATTGGAAGAGTGTCCATGACTCATGGGAAAATAAATGAAAATTGATATTTAAATGTCTACTGTACATTACAGGTCTGCACCATCTTATTTGACCAATCAATTCCAATTGATGGACACACTTCACCCAAAAAAAAAGAAATGGAAGCCAATCATCATTTTTCTTTTTAATAATTCCAACATGAACATTATTCAATGAAAGAGAACTTTACTGAGCAATGATGTTATTGATAAAGTTGATTTTATAAACCTTATAAATTTCTTTTCATAATGCATTGTAATTTAATTGGTTTTTTTTCCCCCTCTTTTTCAATTTTTTCATTTTCTTATACCTGTCAAAACAGCCAGTCACATATATTATAAACAGGGCTTCTACGATCATGATCTTAGCTTGGGCAGATTCACATCAAACATCAAAGTCCAAGATCATGTTTGTCTTTTGAAAGTGACTGCTACGTAGTGATACGTCTGTTAAGTAAAATACAATTCTACAGCCTACAAATTCCAAAGAAACACATTTAAAAACTGCTTTCTCAAACCGATGCTTCATTGCATGAGGGCATCAAATCTTGGTTAAGAATTTTTCTACCTAAAACAGGTTTGAATAAAGCAGACTTAGCTTTCAAAAAATACAAAAGCATAAACAATTTCCTTTTTTGTACTTTACGAAAAAATATGCAGAAGGATTGGTGTCATAAGCAGACCCCTACAAATGTATTTCAATGTAGGCCTACCTACTGTAAAATTAATTTTAAAATGAAAAATAACTTATCCAGAATACTGTAGGCCTACTACTACCTAGGACTATAATATACTACTATAACAATATTACAAACTAACAAATTTAGGCCCCCTATGTAGGCCAGGCCTAAATATTAAAAGGCAAAAAATTAATAGGCCTATATAAAGTGTAATTAGGCCTAGGCCTAAACAGAATAATTAAAAAGCCAATTTTATTAACAGGTCCAACGAAGATGACATAATTTATTAACAGGTCTGATGATGACATAATTAATGTCGAAATATTGAATCCAAACACGATGGCGTGTATTTCAATACTTCGAGTATGTATTATACTTTCTTATCTGAAATTAATCAGTGGACCTTTATTTTAGGCCTAGGTCCAACGAAATTACACATTAAAATTTAAGAAAACACATCAAGAATAGTAGCCTAAGTACTGCACCTTATGTTTTTAAAAGTTTAACCTGGCCTAGTTTACTATCTAGGCTAGCCCCCATTATTTAGGCTAGCCTACTATCTAGGCTAGCTCCCATTATTTAGGCTAGCCTATTATTAGTGCCCTAGCTAGCAGGCCGAGTACAAAGTCGGCATACTGTAGCCTCGTACTCGTATGGCTCCTATGCCTAGAATAGAATAGGCCTACCTTCAAAGGCCTTGCCTTACCTGCTCCAGGCCAGTGGCTATTAAACCGGATTTTATTTATTAATACAGCAAAAAATAAACATCGATTATTAAAACAAGGAATTAGTCACATTCCTTACCAATCTAATTGAAATATAAACGGTTTCTCCGGTATTTCACAACAAATCAAAAAGGCTCCAGTAATCCCCAATTCCATCATCCATCATGATACTTCATTATAGTTTATGCTTGCTAGGCAGCGACTGAACAATGCGCAGAGTGATTGCGCAAAAGCAGGGCTCACGCAACGTGTTCGATAGAATTTTACTGGCATTTTCACTCTCTGCCTCTTAATTCGAGACCACATTTGGGACCTGATATGAATTTGGAGTAGTTTCGGAGTTCGGTCTCCAATAGAGTGTAAGTGTTTTATGAAGATTGAAGTTTGTTAGTTGGTACTATGACAAGTGGTCTCGTATAGGGTGTCCCAAAGGAGTGGTCTGCTGTATTATAGACAAGTTTTTCGAGTCAACCTTCAATCCTTCGATGATTGTTCGTCTTCCTATTGTCTATTTCATTTTACTTGGAGCTGCCTGGAGCAAATCCACTCTAATATATATATATATATATATATATATATATCTGTCTCTTATACACATCAGCTTATATATACATACATACACACATGCATTGAGTGTGAATTATTAGTAAAAACATACGGTAATGGTTTAAGCAGAATTTATACCTCCTTGAATAAATCTAGTTTTTAGCAGTATAATCACCCTTAATTCATTCATAAACATACGACATCGATTCAACTACCATTAAGATCTTTAAAAAATGTAATCTACCGGTATATCATTAGGTTACATATCAACAGTCTATCTCCAATTAATTTTTAAAGTATCACAACGCTTTCGACATTATTCGCCCCCAAACATTTATCCACTCAGTAATAATACTGTTTGTTTTATCTTTGACAGTGTGGTCATGTGATACCCGGCGGGACCCAGTCCAAGTGGGAATGGAGATTTTCGACAATTATCAGATTAAGGGCCGTATTTATTGGTTTTCTGAAACCATAATCCTTGAAAATTCTTTTAAAAATTCCACTTAACTTGGATGTTGTTAGTGACCTGAGAAAGTAAGTTTCAAGTACATCACCGGTACATCTGTAAATTTCCAACATATTCGTACCACCATTATTAAAAAATGAACGGTTGGTCTGGGAATGAACTGGCGTATAACATTTCGCGATAATTGGGAACTTAATTTTAGTGAAATGGTTTTAAAGAGTGGACCTTTGAAATTCGGGGGTGGGGGTGCGTCTGCACCTTCTGACCCAGCTGTTGGATCCATGGACTGCATCCAGGATGAAACATGCAGGCATATTTTCCCCAATAAATCATGGACCGTACGTAATGTTAGACTACAAATGAAACTGTACAATTGTAAAAAAATATTTTATAAATGATATATTATAATGCAAAATGTACAGAACCATCAAAGTGACAAACAAAGTGGGAAATTATTTTAACACGTCTTTTGAATTGGGGTCCACTTGGACGTGGAAGGTAAAATTGATTAAAGAAAACAAATTAGCTCAATTAAATTTTTAAATTTTACACAATAGGCCTATTCTTTCCACAAAAAAAATTGTATAAATGGAGACTCTCTAATTCTAGAAAGTGTCTAATACGAATTTACGATATGATAACCGGAGTGATTATACGATTTTTTTACGAACCAAGCGAAAAAGTTAGCGTCATCATGAACCCTCTACGAATTTGGTAACGAATTGATGCGAATGACGACGAAGTTATTCATGAACCATTTTATGGCATTGCGATTCAGTTGAAGCGTTAGGATAATATATTTCGACGAAATAAATAGGCCTACTAACAATGCGAATTCGAACATTCCACGCTACACGTTGCATATACGAACAGTACGAAATTCATGAGCAATCGGAATTTTTTGGCGCGCGTTTCGTCTTATTATTCTTATTATTTATTGGCAATCAAGAAAGCTGGATGGGAGGGACTGGTCTCTAAGTAAGCTTAATTACTATAACAAATGTCAGAGAACCACTCCCATCTAGTAATTACACATATATATCATTAAAATTTAATATAAAACACATAAAAATATATCACGCAAAAAGTATACAAAAAATAAAGAGGCGCAACAAGGGAAATATTCATTATTATAATTATTATCATTAATATTACCATTCTATTTACTTTATTATTCTCACCATTAAGTATAATGTTGTAGAAGATGATTCACTTCTCCTATATGAATGTTCAGAAGCGAATACACTATGGGAAAACATGGATGGTGTTAGTATGAAGTACGGTTTCAAAGCAACTTTTAGAAACATTATTCTTGGAGCAGGAAAAACATATAATTATGTCGATCACCACTTGGTATTTTTTGTATTTACAAGGCTAATGTTTTAAAAACGCTCAATATGGGCAATATAGATCTCTCCACACTCTTTTTTAGCTGAACAAAACAACAGATCCTATATCAAACTCATGTCTTAAATTATAATCTCAATTCACTGTATTGTTGCATTTTTTTTATTAGTTGTGCAATGGTCAAAACTCTTCTTATAATGTCTGAATGTTTTGTAATTAGCCTCATTATTACTGCATTGTATGCTACACTGATAAAAAAGTTAAAAAAGAAAACAAGATTGTTAAATAAAGGTGGGACGACCCCACAGAAGAGAACAAAAAATTTAAAAAAAAATTAACCATGAACAGTAAATGCCTCAACTCATGAAAAAAAAAAAAAAAAAAAGCTAAGTGTGCATGAGCGTGCGCGTGCATTGAAGACTCTATTAATATTAATAATAAGTCGTGCAGTGACCTTTCATTCAATACATTCAGAATTATTGTGCAGTGACCTTTATGAGTTATTGACCAGGCAAAGAAACACCTACCAGAGGCAGCTCGACTGTTAATTTAGACGACGAAGCAATCCGTAAGGTACTGTGTGAATATGAACAGTCTAGGAACGGTAGGCTACTTTTAATTGTTGTCTTATTGAAATACCGTACGGTTATTTCAAGGCATACCGTGCAAATTGTGTACAGGATTTAAACTCCAATTTGCACGGAACAGCTGGTATAGGGACCGTACTATTACCAATGGGTTGCAGGGGAGAGGGGTGTACAAAGATAGACCAGCAAAGTCGTTTTATCCCAGATACGCGATTAACGAATAAACACACCGTAAAGTTGGTTCGTGTAATGGAACGCAAACATGTCGTACGTACTTCGTAATTTAATTCATTCAACAATTTGGCAGGAAAATTCACTTCACAACGAAGTGTCACGACATTTATTAACGAGTACCGCACTCGCGCGAATAAGCGCCCGTTTGAATAAGCGCCCCTTTCTAATTTGAATTAGCGCCCCCTCATAAGATTTTCTTTTTAGCAAGTCAATAATCCAATCAATCATGGGACTGTGGTTGTTGGCATGATTTGAGCTGTAGAGTGGAAACACGTTCTTCTTCAGTCAATATCAAAATAAAGATATTTCTCTTGGACAGATGAGAGCTCCGATCCCTGGACAGATGAGAGCTCCGATCCCTGGACAGACAGTATATATTTCCAACTTTAATTTTTTACATATTTGTCTATGTCTAGTCCTACTCCTCTTTTTCTTTTTTCGACCTTAAGCAAATTCTCATCTGAGTTTTCAAGAAAAATACAATGATCCTGCCATCCTGCTGATCTCTCGCTTATTCGCGCGAGTACGGTACTAATACGAATTTCAACATGAACGAATTTGGTTAAACAATTCGATGCGAATGACGACGAAGTCATTCATGGAACCATTTTATGTCATTGCTATTCAGTTGTAGCGTAAGTAGGATGCGACCAAATAAAAACGTTGCGGATTCGAACATGCCCACGCGGTAACGTTACAAACACGAACCGGGACAGGAACACGTGCGAATTCGTGAGGAATCTGAAATTTTGCGCGCGTTTCGTCTACCTGGCCCTTTTGCCACTCTGGGCGGCAATATCATCATCTGCATCAGCATCAAGCATAGTGATATTTTTTATCTATATAGTTGATTGTACATGTTAAAGTTAATGTAAGAAATGTAAGTGATTACAAGTAGGCCTCAAAATAATGATTTCAATGTTAATTGAATATCTATATAGTTGATAATACATTTTAAAGTTAATGTAAGAAATGTAAGTGATTACAAGTAGGCCTCAAAATAATAATTTAAATGTTAATTAAATATCATATTCTACATTCTTTGTAAATCAGCAAAATGTCGCATGCGTTGTTGTTAGTCGCATTTCGTTTCTTTTTCTTTTTCTTTTTTTTTGTTTTGTTTGTTTGTTTGTATTTAGCATCTTCATGCCTAGTCGTTAAAGTGCAAAGATTTAAAATTCCCTATTAATCCTTATTACAGAAATAATTTTTCATCAGTGCATTTTCGAATTGTTTTAGTGTGGTCCCATACTATTGGGTCGTAGGCCTACGACCGTCGCACAGTGGGCCAGATTGAAGTCAAAGTGTGCCAAAATTAATTACTCATTACAGAAGCTAATCTAAGCGAATACAAGACTTATCTAGAGGTTTTCATACCCGTAGAATTCAATAAAAGCAATTTCAGTCCCGGTCTGGGTCTGTTTTAAGCCTCTTGTGGGTTTCCTGTTGGTGTGGAAAGAATATCTTCTGTTCTGTGTCAAAACATTAATAACTTCATCAGAAAATGGAATCCTCAGGATTGCCACGAATTATTTTCTTTAGAAACCCGGCAAACACGTGTTTACGTTCTTATAACGTTCTTGGCGAATGTTGCGGTTAGGTATGTCACAAAATAACGTTTACCCAACGTTGTAGGAATGTGCAAACGTTGTGAAATTATGTTCAGTATGTATTTATGGCTCTACAAAATAAAGTTTTCAACACAAAACTGTAACGTTATTGTCACGTTATCATAATGTATTATTGTTTGCTGGGAAGGTCGTTACTACTCGCGAAGTAGCTCACCTCTCCTTAAGTTGAAACAAGAAGCTTTTCAAAGTCTTGGATGTGTTTGAATAAAGTTAAAAACAATTGACGCCTAGATATAGGCCTGCTTGTAGATGTCATCTTCATTATGATATATGATATTTGGATTATTAAGCTGCTCAAAATTTAATAAAGTATTCTAAACAGCAACAAAATATTAGAAGATTTGCTACTGTTAAATCACGAGCAGTTTGTCAATTTTTGAAGTGCTTTTCCCACGCTTTGCATGAACTGTTTGAGTAGACGCGCGTTACATCCCTCTGATTTGCGGTTTGCTCTAATTAAATTGTGTCTCAAATGTACGAAAACAAGACTGATAAAAGTGCGTCTAGCTCGCAAAGTTGCAAAAAGTAGCAGCTAAATTTGGTACCATCATAAAGCTAAGGCTATACTGAAGATGGTGAGGTAAAAATTAAAGCATGAATCCACATGAATCTAAGCTTTCTCTCCTACTTTCCTAAAATTAGATTTTTAAATATTTTTTCTGTCGTTTAAACAACGATTTATTATTGATGCAAACTCCAAATTTAAACCAAAACATATATTTGTGTTCCCCAATTTATATACAAGAAACATGTGCATTTTGAAGTAGGGGCCTAATTCCGAATTTTCTGTAAGAAAAAAACGTGTTTTGATATAATGTAGTCAATTATAGCATTTGAAATATTTATAGAGAAATTTCCGACATTTCTTGAAAAATACTACCCTTAAAATCAGTTTAAATGTAAAATATTTTCAGGATAGATTCACCAGGGTTTACCCATCTTCAATCATGTGAAAAAAAAGTGTAAAAGCCATAGTCACCAAAATGGACTTTTGGCACACTTTGATTTCGCCCTGGCCCACTGTGCGTCGTACGACGCAGGGAGTACAGTCTGGTTTCCATGGTTTCATGTCACCGATATTCTTTTGGCGACGCTGATTGGTCAGTTGAATCCGGGAGCTTTCCTGATTGCGTCGGCGACAGCTACGCAGTGCTGGGAAATAATTGAAAACGCTGTAGCAACTGTGTAGCGATCTATGGAAACCAAGCTTATTGACTAGCTTTAGAGGGACACTAGCAAGCCGAAATCGGTCCATCCAATAAGGTATTTATTTTATACCTCCTTGGTCCATCTCGTTACCGATGCCCTCCACGCACATGTTCATGTTCAGGCAAGGTTGGATTGGGCGAACATTTTTTAGGTCCTTCTAGACACTGTTGTTCATGGGTCGAGAATGTGAGTCAACATCGCGCTAATTAATTTTAAGTGTGCGACAAAAATGCATGAACTGATAATAATGATGCTGTTGCATTTCAAGGATGTTGCATTTCATATAGGCTGTGTGTACTATTTTATGTATACACATATTGCATATATATTGTCGTCTCCGAATGAAGAATAGCGTACAGCTAGTACTGTAATGCTGATAACATGAAGTTTGCTAATAAAAAGAGGTGTATGTTAGGTTTTTCCAATCGAACGTTTTCCACGGAATTACAGAGGGCGCCATTGAAAGACATTATTCATGTAAGCAAATGAACCAAAGACTTTTGTTAGAAGCATTAAGTACGGTGTACAGAGTGTAAGTTAAGATGATTGATAGCAATTTGATAGAACTGTATATATAAACTTTAAGGGAATTTTGGGACGTTATAGTGATTGCTGCGGTTTCCACAAAAGTCGCTATCTAAATACGTTTGTTTCCCACCCAGGCCTAAGTTACGTAAGTAAAGAGGGAGGGGAATTCTGACAAAACTAAGCCTAAACATACCTAGCCTAGACATTCGCTACCCTGAGACTAGTCTAGACATGCCTGTAGTTAAGGCTACACATAATGCTTATTTCATCATTAATAATAGGCATTATGTAGTGGTATGTTATTATTGGTGTCTACTGTAGGCCTTGGTGTCGAACCTTCCAAGCAATCCATCCAGGATGCCACACACCCAATTTCATTGAGATAGATGTCATTTCAGGCCAGGATACAGTAGCTAGAAGCAAAACATATATGTGAGGGCGATAGAAAATATTTAAAAATATTTTAGGGGTCCCATGAGCATTTTCTGTACTCAGATTGGGTACGGTATTACCATGGAGGAATTAATTCCTCCATGGTATTACAAACGTAAAATAAACTTGGATGATGTTCTCCGGTTATTCCTTAGGCTTTTAGAATCTTGAAAATTAGCTTAAAAACTACTATTGCACTGGACTTGAAAAAAGGGAAGATCAGGTCATTTCAATGGGTAAACCTTACAGCTGTCCACACGATTTTTTGAGTCTTAGTTTTACTGCAAGAAATTGTAAAACTAACCAAGCCGTGAAAATCAACTAATGAGGGTTCTAATCCTTGATATTATAATAAATTTAGTAACGCTCTTGGTCCCGAGGTCAATTCCCATCGTTGGAGAGCTGATATGCAAGTTTTTAATAGCAGATATTTAAGTTGTTTTTCCTATGTGCAATATGGCCAGTTTGCATCTTGAAGAATGCAATAGATTACACTCCAGGCTGGTACACTCTTTGTAATAGACTAAGTTAGCTAGGTCTCCCGGTGTACTGCCCAATCTTCACCAGAAGGACCCCGTCAGAAAAAAAAGTCTTTTGTGGGTTGCCCCTGGTGTTTACACCAGATAAATCCAATCCAATCCATTTTCAATATTCTACCAATTGGATGATAAGATTTAATAGAAGATGATTCATCATTGTTAAAGCTATTTCATTATTCACAAAATTGCTTAATGATTAACAGTAAGATGTTACTGTTGTAAGACGTGAAAAATAATAGAATCCTGAAAAATTGGTCTAGAAGTCTAGCAGACTCAAAACTTTTTAAGGGATATGCTGTGGAGCCTTTTGATTTAGCCGACCCCTACTTATTTTTCGTGGACTCCCACTTATTGTTCATCAACACCAGGTTGGGGACAACTGTTTTGATAATAAAATACATGCAGAATAGTTTTGTCAAAGTAATTTCAGGATTACTTAATACACTTGAATTGTTGGCTGTCATTGTATGTACTGTACCTGTATGTATGTAGTGGGTTTTATATAGCACATAATACTGAGGTCACTAAATGCAGTGAATATCTAGAAAATGTTAATAATTGAATTTCAATTTCTGTAGCGCACAAATAAATACAATCAACAATGAGATCAAAACATAAATTTTCACTGATTACCAGACTGAAAATTTTCAAGCAGCTGATTGTCACAAATCAGAATTCTAAACCTACTATATCGCTACACTCGCAACAAGTCTACACTATACCACTCCCTCTGCCTGTGTTCATCTCAACTCGCCATGTACTTTGGTGACAAACAATTTCATGTGGAGACTACATGTCCGCGTAAACTGTGCAATTTATTATCCCAGCTTAGGCTAGTTTTGGAATACACACTTATCCTACTAGCTGTATGTGGATGACAGATTGAGGGACAGCCTTCCTTTTATATTTGTTTTAAGAGCAATTTGTAAATTTAATGATTAATTCTGCTTTTTCAGCAATTCTCAGGACTTGCTTTTAATTATTATTGCATTAGAATGTGCTTCTCTTATGCTATGGTCTTGTGTGTATTCAATTCAACTAAACATTTTTATTTCAGACATCCATATATCTATAAATATCCATATGTTTGTTTTAATTTTTTTTTTTTTTTTTAGCCATTACAGTTACATAAACATTATATTTTGTGGATATAGCAAAATTGTTAAACATAGCAAATTCTGGAAAATTATTAATCATGCCCATGTGAGGTCATTGCATTAATACAATTAACAAAATAATTTTAGTATAATGGTAGGGAATTTCCCTTGTTGACTGCCTTTGATCTCTACCCTGATAGACTTTGACACTACACGACCGGTTTTCCATGCAGCATGTCACGCTACAGTATTTGTTCATCACAAAATAAATGTTTTGACAGTGGTTAAAATTCTGCCTTTGTGAAGGTCTAGCATCACATAAAACTTTGCATAATTAATTAGCATAAGATACTTGAAACAATTTGAGTCATGAAATAAGGGCATCTTTTAATGTTTCTTTATTCCTTTGCCTTTGTAGAAGGTACAAAGTTGCATACAAAATAGAAAAAGTAATGAATTTGTTCAAAGAAAAAAAGTAATATATAAAAATTATGATTTCATGAAAGGCAGTCAGTCCATAAATCACTATTCCTAAAACAGGTACAAATATAAGAGACAGAAAAACATTTAATATTCAGTTGAACTTGCCTAAGTCAAATCCAAAATGGCATTGAAAAATTGTTTGACTTGGATAAAATTTGACTTACAGATCATTAAATAATGGAAAACACAACAATTTGGCATCAACTCAGGCAAGTTTTACTGTATTATACTTTTTAATGCCATATGATTGACTGTTTTTTCACAAGAGGAGGGAGCAATTCCATTAAGAGTAAGTGGATTAAAAAAAGAAATATGAATATTATGTTGATGCATTAGTATTGTATAGTTTGAATTAGTGTTTCTAGCCAAAGATTATAGATGGGCTACACACAGGTCTTTCATACATTTTCGCAGGCTGCAAAAAAATTGCCATTAGGCTGCATTTCTTCTACTGTACCCTGTGGTATATAAGCTTATCCATAAAATATATTTTAGCAGGTGAATTCGGTGTGGAGTTTATAAATGTTTGAAAATTTTTAAAAATGTGGGCGAAAAAGATAATTGTATTCAAAGTCTAAAAAAAGAATGATTTCCAGTCATCTAGAAATGCCATCATGATATAAAATTTTATTCCTCATCCCCAACCGTGGTGGGACTGAGGTAGTCTCGACCTTCCATCTGTAAAATTGCATATCTGAGCCCTCTATTTTAAAGTTCTGGATCTGCCACTATTTAGTTAAGCATTAATTTATTCTAAAAGTTGTACCAAAATATTATGCCAGTATGATTGTAATGTGTAACACTTTTAAAATTAGATATAGAACAATAAACATCTGTTTTGAACGTGATGTAAATTTAGCATCATGTCTGTGCTTTCACATTCCATACAGGTATTCTTATTTCTGTAAAATGTACCAAATTTGCACTTGGTAACATTTGAAGCAACCCCAGTTGTTGAGTTTTAATTTTGTTGATTTCCAGGACAGATATAGTTGTAGTTACACATATAGACTACAGTGTACAGCACATTGGCATGTCAATTGCTTTTGTTAACTATGAAATTACCAATGCGGTTGCTATGGGCTAGTTTCTTCATAGCTTTTAAATGTAGTGTAACATTTCCAATCTAATTTAAATGATATTTTATCTTGATTTGTACCTTGTAATCATTCTGACAATATGGCTAACTGCTAGGCCTATTACGGCAATATTTTTGCCACGCAAGTCGCTCTGGCTCTCGAGCATAGCAGGCTAATAATGTACTTTTTCACAGTCAAAGTCACTTGTACTTTAACAGTGATAAATGTAGTATAGTAGTAGCTAGTATGATTTATAATTTATTGAAATCGTAATTAACATCTCGACGAGATTTGATTGACAGATAAACCAACTAATCAGCGAGCGTCATTTAGTCACATGATCAAAAAACTTTTTCTGGGACATTTTAATTTCCTTAGACAGCTGGTTGTCAACACGAAACATACGTAAGCCTAGGCCAAGATGTCTATGTTTGGTTAGCTCTCTCTCTGGGCCGATACGGCTTATTTAAGCCATGAGCCTTACAAAGGTGCGTCGCCAGTTTGCCCTATTATAATCATCATGCATGAGTGTGTTTAAAGTTTTATCTATGGGTTTCAGATCAGTACTTATTTGTTTCAGCCATGTGTGTTTTGTTCGACCTTTGCTTGTAGATACCCAGATTTACATGAGCAAGTCACATCAGTGACTTGGCCTTTGCCGACAACGAGGTTGACTGAATGCGCCTTTCCCCTCTTTATTTGGGAGCGAAATATAGAGGCTTTTACAACAATTTCCCCGCCTGTTTCATGAAATAGATTAACACTATGAATAAATGATTCATTTGCATACCGCCTACCCTGAATTCTCTTTCGTAAAGAAGGTTGATAGAATGTTCGCCAACTCGGTAAAGTCTAGCCGGCATTGTCTAAGGTTTTCGTGACTTTGTGGGCGGGCCTTCACGTCCTTGTCAACATGTCAATTGTTTTTAAAATCCTCAAAATGCAGATTTTTAGTGTCTTAGCGTCTTCAAGGACACTAAATACCCAATGAATTATATTGTATTTTAATTGGCCTAATATATTTAATGTGAAATTTTTAATTTTGAATGTAGTGTAACATTTCCAATCTAATCTAAATGATAGTTTATCTTGATTTGTACCTTGTAATCATTCTGACAATATGGCTAACTGCTAGGCCTACTACGGCAATATTTTTGCCACGTAAGCCACTCTGGCTCTCGAGCATAGCAGGCTAATAATGTGCTTTTTGACAGTCAAAGTCACTTGTACTTTAACAGTGATAACTGTAGTATAGTAGTAGCTAGTATGATTTATAATTTATTGAAATCATAATATTGTTTTAAAATCTTCAAATGCAGATTTTTAGTGACTAGCATCTTCAAAGACACTGAATACCCAATGAATAAATAAATGCATAATTTATGCTTTTTTTCTCTAATAAAACAAAAAAACATCAGTTCTGCTGAGTAAATCACTTATTATGGTAATAAAATATTTGTACTATATGTAGGTATTTCTTGATTAATGGACTGCCCTTATATTTCACTAACTATAGTACATACAAGCTAAAAAAAAGCCTAATAAAATAAAACATAACATTTTTTATGGGAAATTTTGAAATCACTCATGAAAATTATGTTTGTTTACAACATATAAAAAAAAAATTTAAAAAAAAGTTACAGTCGCACAAAAGAGTATAGAATAGAAAGATGTCCAAATATTCTTATTTTTTGCAAGCTCACAATGAAACTAAAAATAGTAAAAGTACTACCACGTGGTAGGGGGCACCCTATTAGAATTTTCATAGAGTTTAAAATTTAAATATGTGTTCTACTGCATAGACGTAGCACATGTTCGATACGTAAGCATGAATTCTTTTGAAGGACGCCATCTAGTTAGTCGTCGTAATTTTCGAGATAGGATTTCATTCCAAGAAAACCCTTACAGTTGGACCTCTTGCCATTCTATGAGTTAAACTACTTTATTTAACCAGGTAGGCCCAGATTAACTCAGGGTTGTTATTCCCTAGCTCTTTGCATAAAAAACAAAATTATACAAAATGACAAAAATAGGTCAATTAAAGTATTAAACCTATGTTTAAATGTCTATGTTTAAATTATAATCATACATTTCATAACGTTTATTACCATCAACAAACATCTTTGCCTTTAAGATTGAGTTTGAGAAAAAAAAAAATTCAATTGCATTTTTGAATTGCCAAAGTTGTATTTTAAGTATAATTACAGTATTTTAATTGGCCTAATTTATTTAATGTGAAATTTTTAATTTTGACATCTTTTATTTATTTTTGAATTGCCAAAGTTGTATTTTAAGTATAATTACAGTATTTTAATTGGCCTAATTTATTTAATGTGAATTTTTTAATTTTGACATCTTTTATTTGTTTTTGAATTGCCAAAGTTGTATTTTAAGTATAATTACAGTATTTTAATTGGCCTAATTTATTTAATGTGAAATTTTTAATTTTGACATCTTTTATTTGTTTTAGAAATTGAAATTTTTTTTTTTACTGGATCTTTTAACATTTTAACATTTTGTAAATTTACTAATGTTTCGGAATGTACTCCCTGCTATTCCCATATTGGAAGGAATAAAATGGAATCTGAATCTGAGTTGCCAGGTCCATTAACAGTATTTATTGTTTTATCTACAAAAAATACAATTTTCTAGGAAATGTAGCAATTGAATTTCTGCTAACACTGATTACAAGAGGTTCGATCTTCTCTCTTTATTAGTATACCATTCACATAATAAATTTTTAGATAGGATTCAAAATTAATTAGGCCCAATAAAAAAAATTATTAGTTTATCACCTCCGCGCACATGTCTTCTTGAAAAAAAAAAAATTTTTTTAATTGTATTTATTTATTTTTTCATTTATTTTATTAAATAGTTAGTAGATATTGTTTGCATTATTTCAATCATGTTTTACTTTGAATATCAATGCACCAGCAAACTACCCAAGGGTGTTATTTGTCTTTAGCAAAATAAAAAAAAAAAAAAAAAAAAGCCTTCTTCCCTCATCACTTTTCCTGCCCGATAGGGTGATATTATTATTATTATTATTATTTGGAATTTATAGAGTGCTGTACAAAAATAGATTTAAAAAAAATTTACATTATCATACAATTAAAGCACATACGAAATAAGACAATTAAAACATTAAGGATTAGGAAAAAGGTGCATCTTGAGGAGTTTTTTTATAAAAATGCACATTAGAAGCTTCACGGACACTATTTGGTAAATTGTTCTTGAAAAAAGTCTTGGCCCCAGAACGGAAAACGACTTATCCCCAAACGATCTTTTTGTTTTAGGAATGGCGAGACGAGTATGGTCTTGGGCGGATCTAAGCCCCCTTCTACCTGAGTAATACTTAGAAATATATCACTCAGATAGACGGGAGCTGAATTGTGTAGGCAATAAACTAATAATATTTTCTATTGGACTTTATTTTGAAAAGATGCTTAAAGCGTAAGCGTAAAGAGCACAGTTAAAAAATTTTTATTACAGTATGTAAATAATGATTATATTTAAAATTGAATCAAAACACTGTTTCTCATAACATAAGGTACTATGTTATGAGGAATTATTGATTAATAATACTAGTAATACAATGGAAGATTCTTCTTATCGTGTTCACAAACTTGCTTGATACTTAGTTTCTAGCACAATCATTGTCCTCAGGTTCATCAGAGGACATGATGAAAATGATGTAAGTATGGCTTGATCCTTCGTGTGGGGTTGGTATAATTAGTGTTATCCAGGACCGCGACAAGGATGCTTCTACCTTGACCTCACAGTGGAAGATGAGACTTTTATTTAGTGTTGCAAATCTTTTAAATTAAACGGTTTACATCACAACATCCTAATTGCTGTTTTTAGAAATCATTAATCTATAAAGATTGTTGTATTTAATGTGCGTCAATACCAGTCATTGATTTATGTATTGCCTAAGGTGGTCTTTTTTGTTATTCGTTTGGTAAAATTTGGCGTACATTTCTATCAAAAACCAAGGGTGTGGATGGGGAGGTGATTTGTACTAAGATATGTTCTGGCAAGGTATTGATTTTACTAAATATATAGGACATTAGTAATTTTTACTGCAGGCTGCTCTAATTTTTGCAGGGGTCAAAAGTTCATTGAATATTACATCAGATGTCTGTTTTGCTGCTTTCACCTTTACCTATAATGCTCTGCTGCGACCTTCTGAGTCTTTGTTCAGTATGCGTACCTGGTAACTGTTTAGTAGATGGTTACTGTAATTGTGTGGCTGGAAAAATTCTTTGTTTAGATTAGTAAGGCATATGCTCAATAGCACGTATTGAAATGAGTATGCAATGTTTTAACAATTGTTTTCAGTAATTTATTATCATGATTTTAAGTTTCTTATTAATTGTTGTTTTATAAGAGTTGAAGAAAATTTACGATGGCCGGAAATATAATTTTCTTTTTTTCTATAATTTCATTTTTAGGTGGCGCAGACCAGGCCCGGCCTGCTGGGCCTCCCCTTGAATCCGCCACTTGTACTGACATGTACAGATACATTATCCCTTAGCCTTAATCCAGCCTTTGTGAGAGTTTTTTGGAGAGCTCAACTCCAGTTATATCCTAACTCTGGTTGGATTTGTACAAAAAGTAGTGACATTACCAACCTCTAGCCAATTGCGTGTGATACTTAAGATTTCAAATCTCAAAAAAAACATTCAATTATAACTTGCTTATACCCGATTCACACGTACAAAAATCTTACCAAATGTAACAAAATGTAACCAAAAGTAACATTTTACGGCACGTGTGAAAGTACCTCCGTGTAATATCCTTGTAAAATCTTGGAACGTCTCGGTAATCTTTACCAGCCTCGCTGAGGCTGGTAAAGCTTCCGAGATGTAGCATGGATAGATCTGCGCATGCGCAGGGATTTCAACACAACAACAATCTACTGTGTTTCACGGGGTTCTTTGAATTTTCTTCCTTCTGCAGACAATTCTGATCCACTAGAAATAGATAGGCCTAGTTTTTCTCAATGATGAATGAATCTCCCTTGTTATTGATGTTAATTAGTAATGGTAGAAGAAGAAGATATAGGCCTACATAAAATGAACGTCGGGGTGGTGTTAGTACTATTACTAGTTATCAAGAGTCGACAGAAACGTTGGAAGCTATGCCTAGTTTAGTAGTAGCAGTACAGCAGTTGTTAAGTGCATTGATTGCTTCGAATGTTTACTGCGATGGTGAGTTCAACAGTCCATCTGAGACAGGGGTTCTCAACTAGGCCTAGGCTAGACCTATATCGCAGTAGGGGAAAAAATGAATCATTGAATAAACACTGAATAAATTTTACACGACCTTGGCATTACCTCAAGTTACAGACGCGTGTGAATACTTTTTATCTCGGTAGGAATAACTCGGGAGATCGCTCGATACAATTTGTTACTTTTTGTTAAATTTAACTTCACGTGTGAATCGGGTATTAGTTAGCTATGTTTTACTATATAATGTATAGCTATCAAAATATTTTTATTGGTGATATAATTAATGATTTATTCTATCAATATTTTCCAGTCTTCATTGTTTTGATTTCTTATTTCACTGAAGTTATTTTATTGCAATTTTAATGGTTTGAATTTTTATAATTTTTATCGTGAACTTTTCCATTGATTCATTGCCTCTTTTTATGTGTATTTTCTAAATTTCTAATAATTAGTTTGTAACTGCTTGTTACAAACCAGTATTGAAATATATGAATTTGAGTTAGAATTTGAGATAGAAAATGTCAATGGCTGTATGTGTTTGCAGAATTCTTTTGTTTTTCTCCATCATTTTTCTGTTCTGCCTCTATGGATAAGTCGGCATAAGATAGAAGAACAAATCCATTTGCTTTGGTCTGTAAGCTGAGTGTTATGTGGATGCTCAACTTTTAAGCCTGGTCTCCATTGAATGGCTACACAGTCGCTACTGCAATCCTTGCACTGCATAGCTCTCTCTGACGCAATCAGGAATGCTTTCTGATTCAGCTGACCAATCAGCGTCGCCGAAGAAGTCGGCGATAGCATTTAGCGATTTTTATTTATTTTCAGTGGTGGGCTGAAACTTAGCGGTCGCCCATCTGGCGACCCTTACCGGGCTCACGCTAACCAATCGCAACGGGCGAAACTATTTTGGATAGACGAAGAAATAACCAACTGCTTTAGCCATATTGGCGAAAGACTTCAAATCATTTAAAGGTTTCAAATACTTGCTAAAATACATTGTTTTTTTCATTCGAGCTCCATTTTACGCCAATTTTGTGTTTTTGTATTGGTAGTCTAGCTTCACAATTTGTTATTTGTGGATGCAGGGCAGTGGCTGTATGACAACGACTACATGAAGGTGAATCACCTTCTTGTATGATGACTACGTGAAGGTACTATATTCACGACAGCCAGCTAGCTGGTAGTGTACCCTTTGGGCACAAACTGATGACAAAGTTGACCTAAAGGCAGCTGACCTTCGGCTACATAACAACTTCCAAGGCGAGTAGGATATTTTCCTTGCTCCATGACCCCCCCCCCTTTTTTGTCGTTTTTTTCAACTTTTGTGTTATATATTTAGAAAACTTTTAAATTACTATACCTCGTTGGTGTGTTAAAAATATTAATTTGCCTATCAAATAATGTTATTTTAATTGCCAATCTCCAAAGTGGTCTAAAATCACACATTTGGGCCATAAAAACTCTTGTGTCGATCTCTGGTACCCTATCTGCCACTGATCGTAAATTGTGTTTCTAAGGCGATGACGTTATTTGCTAGTATTAAGATTTATTTTCATTAAAATTATTAATCAAGTTGATATCAAGTCCACAGTGTCTTGTTTGAGCTAAGCAAATTTTAAAATATCAAAATTTCTTTGTATTGAAAATTAAAATGAGAAAATATTTCTCCCACATAATAATGTGCTTGCTATATTCTTTGCACAGTAATCAAGTAAGAGTTTTTGTAGTAAAAGTTCTAAATTAGCAAAACTGACTTGTGTTGATTGGTATCTCGCTGGTGGTTGATAACATATTTCATCCTTTGAAAATGACAAAAATTCTTTAAAAAATAATTTTGAATTTAACTTACTCATTTTGCAGTAACATACAAATTATTCACTTAGAAATTATTGAAGTTTAAATATGTCCCCTGATTTTTGAGCTAGATAATTATAATTATTATAGTGTTTCTATCGTTTTTTGCTGTAAAATTATGGGTTAACATTTTTTTTTTGTTCAATTCTGTGTTATTCATTTTTATGTTCAAAATGGGCAATGTTCAAAAATGATTTTTATGACTTTTGGTATTTTGCATTAGACAATATATCTTTAATTAATGGAGCAATTGTAAAATATAGTTGAAATTATGAGGCTTGAAATTTTGTTTAATTAGTTTGTGATACGGTAACTGTTTTCGACCAGTATGTATAATTTCAGTCCTAATATCTTACAGTATCTTGCGCAAATAATCGTCTCACTCTCTTGTGAAAGTTCATTGTCCTTTTTTCTGCTGTTTCCATAGGGACAACATCAATGTTTTGATTGGTGTTGCTAGCACGTTCACATCTCTTCAAGGTCTCTTGCTCCACAATTTGGCTATAACTCAAGCAATTATAATTAATAGTGATTCTTGGAAATAATACTGTAAGTCTATTAATACTGTCCATTGGTTACTTGAAAGTTGATTAGACTTTTGTTACTTGATACTGAATGTCAAAATAGATTTGATTTAATTGTACTATTAGAAATAATTCAAAAGATACATTTTGAGATATTTTCCCAGTGAGATTACTGTAAACTAATTAGTTATTATAATGGGATTTTAACCGTAGCTTTATTATTTTTCTGTTTGATGTACAAAATTATTAGTGAATTCATTTGCCATTTTATCAAGCATTTCATTTTACATGTGTCCAATTAATTTACAGAATTAATAATTCTTGGCAACATAAATCCAAATTTAAGCATTCCCTAGGAGAAAGTATCAGATCAGGCAAGTGAGAGTTGTTGATCTATGGGAACTATCACAAAGAATTATATAATTTTGAGATTTATGTCTGAATTAAATGGAGAGCTGTAAAATTCTAATTTATTTATTTACAAAGTCTTCTTGACAATGTACTGTATTTCATTGTGATTGTTATGACCAAATGTTTTATTTAAAAATATTTTTCAGAAATATAATTTGATCTGGTTTTTTTCATAAGTTATTCAATAAAAGGGTTCCTTAATACTATCTGTACTTTATAAATATTTATAATATATTTTTTCATGTTTTTAAATACATAATAATATATAAAGACAGTTTTGCTGGTGACCAGCAATTTCTACCAAGGCTATTTAATTTTTTTTAATATTTTTTTTTTATAGTCACTTTTTGTCCAATTTTTATTGTCCTTTTATACAGTAGTATCCAAATGATGTATTTTCATTTGTAATGAAATAAAATTGAATTGAATGGCATGAGGTTGTGATGATGCATCCAGGATCCAACTGTGGGCTTTCATAGTTCAATGTATTATAGTTCACCTAAAAGTGTCAATAGTCTGTTCGTTGTCATCAAATGGTATTTCAGTAATCCTATGTGTTAGTTTATATGTCATTGTCAACATTAAGACGGAAGGTACAGTACAGTACTTGGTTCCTGGTATGATGTAATTGCATATTAAACATCTGAGTGAATACAAGTTGAAATGGGCCCATTTATTTCAAATGGTAAAAATCCTTGATTTTTCAAAATAATATAGAAAAGTGCAAGTTTATCTTTTAAATGTAGAATTGGTATCTGCAGACAATAGAGAATAATTGACTATGGTATCATTGATTTTGTGGACAGTAATTTATTATTATCACTACTGTAAAAGATCATAAAATTTGTAAACTTTGAGTTCTTGTTGAATTTACTGTTAGTGGTTTGGTATAAATGTAGAGCCTCATATCATAAAAAAAAACCAAATAAGTGTCTCTTCAACATGTACAAAACTTTCTTTTCTAATAACTGCAGCTTTTAAATAATTTGTGCTGGCACTACTACAAGAGTACAAATAGCCAATGCCCTTTATACAATATTTTCTATCATCAGGGCACTGTTAAATTACAAATTGCTCTAACATTGTAACAAGTTGAATGGGCCTGGTAACATTGGAATTCTATATACAGTAGTAGAGTAGTGGTTAGGATGCTTGCCTTCTCATCCCAGGGTCATGTGACAGCAGGACTTTTTCCCATGACTAAAAAAAAAACAACTTTACTCCCAAAGCCTCATACAGTAAACTTAGTTTATATCATTGTTCCATTAAACAACAACAACCGCTGCCGGGGTAACTATTGTCACTGGGGTACCTGCGCGTACACGGTGGTGCGTATTTCCCTTCCCTTTTGTGTTCGCGGTTTGTTTTTTCCTAATTTTTATTTTCCAATCCGACTTTGGGTCTGTATACTGTCAGCACCTTGTGACGATTTTATTGTGGAAGGCACTCCACAAATATCCTACCATTACCATTAACATTACCATTACCTTTCCGTCCTATAATTCGCAAGTTACTGTTGGATGTGAGAAAAATTTAAAAAAATAAAAATTCTGATTAATTTGTTATGTAAGTGCACTTCTAAACAGGCTTGTGAAAATGTGGTACATCACTTACTTGATCATTTATAATATTGATCCATCCAATGAATTCTTTATACCTCTTTGATCCGTCTTATAGAACTGTTGATATTTTACATCCTTGATTGTGTGCGTGTGTAATAATATGTAGTCTCATTATTTATTTACATTAATATTATGTTTGCTGACCTGAACAATACAGTACCTGAATCATATATTAATTAAACATCCTTAAGTCGTCATTTTCACTTTTGCAATGAATGCATTTATTATGTATGTATCAGTACCTATATTTACATGAACCTGTGATCTTTTGCTAGCTTTTATTACATTATTTAGTCATCTTCACGGTTGCAGTGCATCAAAGTGACTGTATACTTGTTACCCTGACAACTGTTATTGGTGACCATAGCAATGGTATGACAAAGTCCAATGAATATGTGCAAAATGCTTTGCATCATCATTTCTATATTAGCAACAGATATTATACTAAAAGATGCTAAATATAGTATTATGTTAATTGAATGAATTTCATGGCTACTATGAACATCTGCTTCAAACTCAGTGTAAGGTAATTATCATCGTTTGTTTAATACAAAGCCAGTTCATTTAATGGTAAACACTTTGTTAGTTATACAGTAGGCATGTTCAGACTTGTCTTAAGCCCTAGGTAGTGCCTGTGAAGATGCTCTTTGTATTATGTTACTTCAATATTACTAAAGACGATTTATCTTAGAACAGTCAGAGGAGTAAATACAGTATGCTACTTCCGCGTACACATGGAATATATTAAGGAATACGCACTCAGAGTAGCGCCATGTAGACGCACATACTTCAGAGCTCGCAAGTACGTGCAAACTTTATTTTGACCAAATTTTTTCAAAAGATAATTACCTACAAAAATGAGTAATAAAAATAACATTTTTTGGGATGTGTAAGCCTTGTAGACACAATGTTTTCATAACTGTTTACAATTTCAAGAATTTGTGTGCAAATTAACTGTTGAGTGACAACAAAAGTGGCAATTATTCTTCCAGAAATTTGCATAGTTACTTCTAAGCTTTGAAGTAAAAGAAAGACTACTGTATGCCCTGGGTATGATAAGCCTTGTGACTGTGGTCTGTAATATAGTGCACGTCAAATGTTAAATCTTTCGTAACCTTACGTCAGACGGATTTGCTGTTGGAACATAAATAAGTAGTGTCAAAATATAATTTCCGTAAAGGATTGTACATTATACATGTGATTTATAAATTTTTAGTTAATTACTAATATTTTAGTTTTATTCTTATCAGTTCTTACAGTATGTATATTTATAGAGCTTTCAACATACACACTTAACCATCTACCAAATAATTTTTACCACTGTGATTCTAGAACCTTGTTTGTTCAGAGCCTTTGTAAACATGTCCTATGTGGGAAAATCAAAGGGTAATTGGAAGGTCTTGGGTTCGAATCCCGATGGGGAAACAATTTTTTTTTTTATCAAATATTTATTATCATCTTTAATTAACACCAGTGGAGGTGTATCTGCATACCAAAGTAACTTTCATTTGTAAACCTAATATTTGAAAAGCAATAGATTATCAAATTACAGGGGTTTTTTTAACACATTGAAATATGCTAATAATAAATGTGACTAGTGGCCTAATGTAAGAGATTAATTAATAATATACTGTAAGTGATTGTTAAATATATAATATATTAAACTGATAAGTTAAAATTCAAAAAAATGGCTTTAGCTTGTTATTTGTAAAAGGAACAAAGAGTGTCAAAAACAAAAGGTATTGTTTCCTGGAATTGATTGATTGTAACTCCAAGTTTTTTATGGTTGAAAGGGCTCTCTGGTAGGATGCAGCAAAACATCCTGAATGCCAGACTGCCTTAGCATGGCTACAGGATTGCCTCACTCATGCACTGACCTCCAACAATAGAACCCTTCTGATGACTAATCAGATGTGTTCTAACAACAATGCGTCGGCGAGTCTATTTAAACAGGAGTCACTGCCTATGTTTTGTTTACTATGTGTTGGCTGGTTGTGCTGTACAGACGTGTACAGCATTTTACAACGTTTTTTGATGAACATTATTTCGGGATATTCAAAAATTGAACTGACTGTATTATGAGATTTTATCGTGTTTTTCATAATCAGTATTGGTTTTGATGTAAGTTTTTTTTATTATTATAATTATTGATTATTAAGTCATTTATTCATTACATGACTGCTATTTTGATTTGTTTTTCTCATCAGTGTTGTTTCTGATTTAAGGTTTTCTTGTGATATTGTTATTGATTATGGTTTGAATTGATGTTACGATGATTCTGGTCTTATTATTATAATAATCTTAATACAGTACAGTAATAGCATGTATAGTAGTATTGTAATTGGAATTCATGTATTATCAAATGATTTTAGTTTATTTTTATTTTCATTTTTGTGTTCCATTTTTAAAGTAGAATATCAAAACAATTACAAATTAAAAATAATTTTATCTTAAAAGATAAAATAAATATTCTTTGTTGTGGGAAATTATAATAATTGGATGGCATTCTATTGTACATCATAATTAAAATCCAGAATGTTCATCATTAATATTTCATATTATCACTGTTACTGTATTGACAACAATATTAATCTTTTTACCATCATTTGCATTTGAGGTTGTTATTAACCAGGGTTCATGTTGAGGTTAAGTTATAGTAAGTGTAGTAGTTCAAAGAGTTTAGAATTACTGCGTTGTTAAGTTTAGTGATGACTGAACATGTGGGTGGTTCTATTTATATGCAACTGGTATTTCTCATGTTTTTGAGGAAGTCAATTAGCTATTTAACAAAACAAATTGGTGTCATTTAAATTCTTGTCAAGGTAAAAAGCTTCTGTAATTGTTTGTACTCTCACTTCTCAGTTTCTCCTTTTCCAACTATATTTACATTACTGTATCAGTATTTATATTTTTTTTACTGGAAATATTGGTGCTATATTTAAATTTATTAGTCATTTTAAAAATATGTTGAATTGTTTGTATACATTTTGGGTATTTTTTTTCCCTATAATGCATGGTTACAAATGCCTCATTGTTTTTCTAATATTTTGACTAAGATTACCAGCCCTTCAAAATTTATCATTTTAGGGCCTAGATAAATTTATAAGAATAAATCTCATTTAATATTTATAAAAATTATTATTGAGGAATATGTGATAGGTCCTCTCACCAGGATTGCAAACTTTGGAATATAGGTCTCAAAATGACTAGACCTACCTTTGCATGTGTTTACTTGGTGATCCAGTCACCTACTATTATTTTAACATCTGACCTACCTTTGACTTGTAGTGGCATACAAAAGAAATCAAATTAATAACATTGTTTTCATTTTAAATGTCTCCGTACTGTCAGAATTCACCAGATAACAATAGGAACATATATGGAACGTCGTCAGAATTTACTGCAGTGACAGTTTCTAGGTAAGGTGTAAATGTAGACTACTGTACTGTATTTTGTTCTTCAACACCATCTCCTAGTATTTAATGAGTGAAGCGGAGATTTGGATAAAAAAAAAAAACTGGTAAATTGCAGCCAAGCAAGAGCATTTAGTCCGTGTTCGGATGTAAACTCTAATACATGTGTAATCTAATAATAGCCTTGGGGCTAATTCTGACGGCCGTTCGGACGAGTAGAATAAGAACCGGTAAAACCAGTAACTTCTTGTATGTCTTTCCTTCAACCAAGGTCAGACACAAGTTTTTCAGCAATATTTTTGTTGTTAATATTTAAAACTATACATCTGTCCTTTGTAACTTCATTTGGAGCTTCAAGTGATTTCTTCACCGTGATAACAAAACTTTTACATTCGGCACATGTCCTCCGCTAGACGACGCCTAGTTGTTGTTGACTGTAAAACAACTCTTAATGTTGTTGTAACAAAACTAATTTAAAAGTAGGTATAAAGTTATTTTTCTGTTATTAAAATACAAATTACATCTAATTATAAATTTTAAGTTTGTTTTTAAAGCAGTAATACTCACTTAACAAATAATAAACTATGAATTAGAAATGCAACATTTGAATGAATACAGTGATGTATGTAAAAATGTCGCTCGCTCGCTGGCTTACCGTAAAGAACTTTTTTTTGTTGTAAGTTTAAACACCATTTTCTTGTGTTTTGCTAAAGTTCTTACTGTCAAACTTTTTAAATGCTTTTAAATATTATTTAAGTTAATATTTTCATAAGGATTTAAAGTATTATGAGAAAATGGGAACAGGATTGAACGATAGGAATTTCACTCTGGCCCAGTGTTGTATACAAATCTAAAGGTCAACTTTTGACATGGGCCTTACATGTGATAAATTACGCCTGGAGGCAGAGTGTAATTGAAATACCCTCTAAAAAAGATGGGTTTTTGGGACATGTTTTTCAAATTTTTTATGACTAGAGGCAAAATTTAATTGCCACACATGGGCTCTCAGTTGGAAGTACCGGTAAAAATTTACTCGTCCGAACGGGCCCTTAGTCATCAAGGCAGTGAACTGTACTTTACTGCATGTTGGGAATTCATGGCAAGCCAAGGTCACAAACAACATCCTATCTAGTAGTTAAGAATCGGAAGGATGGAGGATGCCTATGTACAGGTACCCATACCTGCTTATAACTTGTATCATGTCACACAGTGAGAAAGGCCACAATCAATTCCACTTTAAAGATATAAAAGTCTTTCATTGGATGGAGTAAACCATTGCAACAAACAAAAAAGCGTAGAAGTAAGAAGTAACATAACTTAGAAGAGTGAACTCTCCTGATGAACCTTCAGAAGAAAATCCAAAAAAAAAAATATCTTAAGTAAAAACTGCGAGGTGCACGTCTCCCATCTGATGGTACAGCCGTACCAGAGAATTGGTGCTTATTTTTTATACCTCCTTGCTCAGACTTTACATTCTGGACAATAATACTACCATCAATAAATTACTTTTAGGTATCCAACAGTATTATTGTGCTGTGTAATCATTTTGTAATACCTACTGGTACATACAAAGTACATTTGCAAATGAAATGATTACATTTTTTTTGGTAAAGAGTATTCTGTACTGAGTTACTGGTATTTTTCATTGTAGACTCTACTGCTTTGTCTAAACACAGTAGAATGTACTGAGGGTGGTGTAAAGTAAATATCCAAGCTGCTATTAAGTATTATCTGAAGTAATCAGTGGTGTAAATAGCATAGTGGTTACTTGAAAATAATGCTATGTCTAGACATTCTCTCTAAATGATGTCTGGTGAATTTAGAGCTTCTGCAAGTTCAAGGTTGTATGATGCAGGACTGTTGTTTTTGATGGGCAGGCTTTGTTCTACATACTAGTTTATCATAATTACAACGGTATTGTATTGAAATAGATACCAAAAAGAGAAAAAAATACAACAAGGTATGAAAGTATAAATTAGTATAAATATTGTTTACCTCCATGGTCAAAAATAGAGACAAATATGTTGTGTTTATTTTTTTAGAAAATAAATTATTCCAAATTCCAAATTTAAAATTGTATTATATAATAGTTTGATCTCTTCCTTATTACTGTACCTCTGTTGACCTATGTGTCAATGACATCATCGTTACCTTTCATGTGAAAGGTATTCCTATAAACACTCTTTTGTCGGTGACTATCAATTAAGCCATGTCTATGACGTAGTGCAATAGGACAATGACCATTGATACACGGTATGTAAACACCAGAAAGATATATATGACATGCATTACCAAATTTTAGGGCTTCAGAGAGAAGTATGTGAACAAACACATCTTCTACAGTAGTTCAGTTATTGATCTACTGGTTGCCATAGTGACATTGGGATTGCGTGCTAACCAGGTGGCTGAAAACAGCATTGTATGTTAATGAGGTATTTTTGTCATCTGATTATTGATGACTAATATCAGGAGTCTGAATAGCTAAAATAATTTTTATCTAAAGGCATACAGTAATACTAGGCCTACTTGAATATGTTTACTGTTTCAGTCATCTATTTCGCAATATCGAAATTACACTCTGGTTTGATATTAGGACAGGGAAGTATAACAAACTACGGTATCATTATTGTAATTGGCAGTTTGCAGTTTACTTCCTTTTAATGAAATATTAACATGCGTCACATTACCAATGTCATATCATATATTATTTCAAAATTGGAATTCATGCTACACTGAAAATCTGAAGTCATTTATAAAGACCTATTGATAATGAATGGAACTTACATGAAGTGGCATATGAAAGTGTTGTTAATGATTTATTTATTTTTTTATTTCATGGTAGTTTGTGCGCTATTTGGCCAAAAATAAAATTTTGTTTTGTTCAAAATCATTAATGATGGGCGGCAAGTTCGCTAAACAAGTTATAAAAAAAGTCTTGCCTTATCTATGCAGATGATTATCTCATTATTATGATTGTAATATAGTTACAAAATCTAGAATATGATGTTTAATTAATCTCATAAATACTACTAATTTTTATCTTTCAGAAACTACATTAAACAGTTGCGATCAAGGTGAAACAATGGCAGCTTATGCTGTAGTCAATGACGGAGATATTGCAACACCAGTTGGCGAGCAGTATCCATATATTGCTGGAGGTGATTTCTTAACAACGTTCCAAAATTCATCACCGTCTATCACTCCACAAAACAGCACAGACATGGAACTTGAAGGGGAGGAATATAGCCAAGCACTCACCAAGAACAGAGCGAGGGCAATGACTCCCCCAGCACCACATACAACGCGACCTACACGAATCGATGTTCCAAATGAACTAAAGAAAGGCAAGAGTGTACCACTTGTAAAGCGGGAAACAGCAAGAATTGTTGAACTTTATTTAAAACGACGAAGTGTTAGCTTATCAAGTGCTGATTTATCTGAGGATTGTCGAAGAGTTAAAAGACGGAATAAAAAAAAGGAAAAGCGGAACCATACAATCTCCATTACGTCAAATATCAGCAGCGACTCAAACGATCATATCTTTTCAACACGTGCTAGTGACAGTTTCTGCAAAGAGCTTAGTAAAAAGGACTATGACATTGAAAATTTAGACAATATACACAAACCTATTGACTTGAATCGTGAAAAATCAAACTCTGCACCGTCCACTCTAAGGTTTAAGGCAAAACCCTGTGAGCAAGATTTTGAAAAAATTAAAAAAATGAAAGAAGAAGGGTTACTAGATCCTTCAGATGATTTGCAAATCCATGTAAATACGGGAAAAAAGAAATTGAAACGACGAAAAACATTAATTAATCGTGCAAGAAGTTTGATAGGCTCTCCCACTGCACCACGCAAAGAACGGAAGGACTTGGACAGTAAAGAAAAGGAAAATCGTTCAAAGGTACATTCCGAGATGAAGAAAACAGGATTTGGAAAACGTCTCAGAAAAATGTTAGGCATAGAGTCCAAGAAACACAAACAAGGATCAAGTGAATCTGTTTCATCACCCATCGCAAATGGTATAAATTATACCAGCTCTTTGGAAAGTGATCGCTCGTCTTCAACTTCACCAACTACTCCATCTCGTGATGAACGCAGAAAGATAAAAAAGTTTCCTAGTTTCTTACGTAAAAAACCTAGGAAGGACTCGCCATCCAATAATGATAGATGCTCTCCCTGGCAACAGTCCCCGCTGAATGAGCAGAATGATAAGACAACTTTTTCCAGTGCAACCGAGTTTCAGTACCAAGATACAAGACACCAAGATGTAGTACGTTCAATTTCTCAACCAAATCATATTCTGGCGTCAACCGTCATGCAACATCCACCGCCGAGATCTGTATCACGCCCAACTTCCCTGAACATCTCTTCATTTTCTGATCCAACTCGAGGTTTTAATGGTAAGTTTTTTTCTTGTGTTTTTTCTGTGATGTGTTACTCTAGTATTAGATGTTAAAATGTCACTTTTTAATTGTGGAAATCCTAGTGATTAAATAGAATATTAATTGAAATATTAATAATTATATATATTTTTCCCCTCAAAGAAGTGCTACATATTAACAGTCCATTGCGGCCTGGAATTGAACTTCGTGGTGGTGGGCAACCAGCACCACGTCAAGCCCCTTTGGCTAACTTTGATGATGATCTTGAGGTTGATGGCCTTAGTGGAGATGAAACTAATGGTTAGTCAGATATTTTGTTTACCAATAATTTATATTTAATTAAAAAAGTAAATATTATGACATACACAAAGCCTTATATAAAGATTGCTTACAATGTTCATCAACATACACTACTCAACGATGCACACGGCATTGGCCAGTGGCCGGTCTACCGTTGGCTGATGGTTTCATCCACTCTGTGGTGCTTGTCTGGCGCAGTGTAAGACAGTTGAACGTTGGTAGTAGTATGTGCAGATAATCATTGAAAACTATTTAAAATCGAAGTAGTTTGCGCCAGCCTTAAAAATTAAAAACACACAAGAAAAACTTTTGACTGAACCACTGCACTAGTTGAAACAATGCTCAGTTGAGAGACCTCTCCAGCTTATTTGTTATGCTCGCTTTAGAGTATAATGTGTTGAAAGGCATGTTTTTCTTGATATTTTTTAATAGATATTAAGTCATCAAAACAAAACCAAATCACTTCTTAATTTATGCTATGAATTAGATGTATGAAACATATTGTTGCTATTTACACACTTCTCAGACAAGGATGCATCCATTGACTCTGTCTCTATTGACATGGCATCCAGCACAACTTCAGTTGATGAACATGAGGATATGTATCGTGAAGTTGCCGAGAGACTAGCAGCCATGGGGGATGGAATAGTAGAGGGTGCTGTTGGGGGTCAGGGTGCTGCTTCGTCATCACAACCAACGACTTGCACAGGTAATTTGATTTATGTATCTTAATTAAGATGATCACATTGTCCTTCTCCTGTCTTCTCTTTGCCTCCTGTTTTTGGATATTTTTTGGTTTAGATGTGTGTTCTGTCAAAGAAGGCTTATAAATTGCATGGAGACTGTTCTTTATATGCACTATACAAGTACACAACCATTACCTATATGATTAATGAAGGGATCTTGATGATATTGCTAATGATGGTATTGTTCTGATCATGATCACACTGTTACTGATAAGGATGTTGATGTGATCAACATAATATTGCTATTGATGATATTGTTGATGGGGTCATACAGGATGGCTCTGGCAAAACCCTCCATTTGTTGTAGTTTCTTATTTTTGCACTAGTACCCAAAACGTTTTGAGAATCAGAATTTTGAACAATTCCATGTTTTTGCAGTTTATAAAAGAAAATATATTGGAAAACATTTCTGCAAAAAAATACCAATCACTAAATGTAATGGAAAAGTTTATTAAAATTATTTTTAAAATACAAATCCTAATAATAAACTATTGATTTTGGCATATTTAGAAGTGGTTTTATGAAAACCTACTTGGCTGATATCCAATGAATTGGGTATCATAACTTTGCTGATGCTCTAATTTTCATCAAATAAACACTGTTTTAAAAAAGAATTCATGGACAGTCCCACAATACCAAAACTTTTTTCCCGACAAATGGTGGGTTTGCCAGAACTTGTCACATAGTGGTATTGGTGTGATTGATTATATTGATTATATTATATATTATATTGTTGTTTATGAGGATGTTGATGCGGTCATGATGATGTTATTGATGAGAATGTTGATATGAACCTGATATTGCAACTGATGTTGCTGATGTGATCGAAATGATATTGTTGTTAATAGCGTTTATGTGATCATGATATTTCTATTTATGATGGTGATGATGTAATCATGTTGATGTTTTGGTTGATGTGATCATAATTTAATGTTGGTGATGTTGCAACTAATGTAATGGTGTAATGAGATTGCTACTGATGTAATGTTGATGTTGTTAGTGGTGTAATTACTTTTCAAGTTTTTGACTTAACCATAATTCTTTGGGTATTAGCCCACCCACTCCCACTTTATGTGCAATTTCATGTACCAGCCTTTCCCATGCAAAGCCCAAGATATGATTAGAATTACTAGCCCAATTGACTTTTACAAATGCTTTAAAAAATTTGCCATAAAAATTAAAAATTGAAAAAGTAATGATTAGGACAGCTAAAGACACAGGACCTACTTACTTAAGTATAAAAGTCTAATTGTTTAAAAAAAATATAGTATAGAAAAAGGTTGAAAAAGTAATTTTTATTTTTTTTTGAAGATTCCTTAGATATAAACCCACCTAAATTCAGCCCATTCTTGCATTTCAGATTGTAGCCAAATGAATTATGGTATTAAGTTAATTACTATATTGTTTTCTCCCCTTGTATGTTGTTTTTAATGTATAATATTTATGTTGTTAGTAACTGTATTTCTAACTATAATATGGATGATGAAAGTATTACAAAGTTATACACAATAATAATCTTGATCTTTTCTTTTCCAACTTGTGAAAATGTTACAACAGCTGAAGCTACTGTCTTACAAGATATCTCTAACATGCATGTAAGTATTCAATATCTATAAGTAAAGTATATCAACAAGAAAGTAAGAATTACTTTAGAGCCCCTATTAAGGGGACATTTGTGGCCAAAAATGAATCTCCTTCATAGGGTGTCCTGAATAATGTTAAAAGATACAGTTTTTCCTGAAAAAAATGCATCTTTAAAAAGCATTGTCCCCTTAATAGATGTGTCCGAAATAGTGGTGCTACAATATGTATTATGAAAGAGCTTACATTGTGTGTATTATACGATTATATATTATGTATTATATTATAAAAATGCATGAATAATTATAGCAGGGAATTATCAGAGAACCTCAGAGATTACTTTGACATGTCAAGAACTATGTTTATTAAAACTTATATTTACAAGTGGTTAAGAAATAAGAATACATTCTTCTTTAAACAAAAAAAAACAAAAAAACAGTGCTTGAAAGGACTTCCCTTGACAAAAAGTCTATGATCATGCTATTGTGATTATACTGTAGGTCTCTTTATATCTCCAATTTCAACATGATTTTTGATATTGTAGGCCCTGCTTAAATGCCAGTATGAAAAAATGTTGACTCTTTATAATTATTATATAGGATAACATAAATAAAATGAATATTGAAGGACTATGTATATTATTTCCTTTGTCAAACATTTGAATAATTTCAATTTCATTAACAAGATTTTTCTGTCTCAAAAAAATAAGTTAAATCATATGCCTGGTTGACCTCTGCATGAAAAGTTTTGAAAATGATTCAAAATTTACTATGAAAAGCTTCAATAACCCTAAAATGTGTTTATATATTTATAATTCATGAATAATTATTGGGAGTTATTTAAGTGGTACATTCAATTGATAACAGTTTCCAGTATGGTATATAGTATTGGATTTTTACCTATTGAATAACTCTCGATACTTATCGAAAAATTAATCGAGAGTTATACAATTACTAACAATTCAAGGTAAATACTGTATACTATACTGGAATTTCTACCAATTAAATAACTTTCGATAATTATCATTTATTAATAATTATAAAGAGTGTTATTCAATTACTAAAAATTCAAATAAATATTCAATTCTGGAAACTTCTATACATGTTTCCGAAAATTTGGAAAATCTTTCTGTAGTGATTATTCTTATGGATGGTATTTTCAGAACTATACATTTTACTGGCTTAATGATAAAAACAATTGCACAGCCATTGTAATAGACTGTATGCAATCTGTGTTGTGAGATCAAGACTCAAATTTTGTTTGTAATAATAAAAATAGATTTGAAGCCTGACAATAAATTGTTTTTAAAGTGTGGACATTTTTTAAACAAAGTAAACAAATTTAAAAGATAATACATGCCAAAGAACAACCTTTGCAGGGGAGTAAATTGTGCTTCAAACGTATCCCATAACTGCCCATTGAGTGCGCTGGGCGCTTTGATCTTTGCTCATATTCATGCTGTAAAGTAGGCGGAATTAGACTAAACAATCTCATTTTTAACAATAATAAATCGTAGTAACCACTCAATCAATATCAATTTCTTATCAACTTTTAGATGGCAAACACCTTCTCTGAAGACAATGTCATACATGTTGTCTTAGACACCACCTACCAGGCATTCTCTACCACAGTGGGCAACCTTGTCGGTAATGGCCAGGGCTGGAACCAGGTGGCACTGGTCCTAAGATTTACGAAAGTCGCTATGCATACAGCCAGGAAAATTGGTCGACATGCTACACAGATAAAGAACAACAGTATTGAGTACATATCAGATCACTTTGCTGAGTGGGTAGGAAGCCAAGGAGGATGGGTAAGAAGCATTAGAATTAGAATTCAGCAGGTTAGGTACTGGAAACATTTTTAAATTTATATTGCAGGGGCAATTTTATTAAAAAAAAGAAAAAAAAAAGAAGGAAGGAAAAAGAAATAATTTATCACCCCAATATGCCACAGAGTTTATTTTGGGTGTCTAGAAAACTAAACTTTCATGAGGGAAATCGCCCAGACCCCATACAGTAGTGTTGTCTTGATCGGCCTCACTTTTCGCCCCCACTTCAAACAGAGCCTCAAACGAATGGAATAATTTTCCTGCTCAAATTAGGAAACCTGCAACTGCAAAAATTATTAATGAATTCAAAAATTCCATCTCTATTGATTCAAATGTAATTTAGTTAGGATTTTTACCTTTGTACTTTTTTAACTTTTATAATTCCTTTGTTTACTTTACTTTAACTTCTATTACTTTTTACTTTACTGTACTTTGTCACGGGACCATTTTGGAAAGCAGTACTATGTTACTGACAATGCAATCCAGTAAAAAAAAAGAATAAATAATCTCTGGATCCGCCCCTATATTGTGTAGAATTCCTTGTCTTATGACTTTTGTATTTGTATAAACCTTTGGCAATATAGTTGATATGTTACATTTATATCTTTTCTTGCAGGAATCAATCATAATTGATGATAGTGATGAACATGACGGATCGGTTATTGAATGAGATGCTAATAACTATGCAGGCTAGATGAGCTTTTGGGAATGGTGCAAAAGAAAACTTTTTATTTTATTTGAATACGAATTATGTATAAATTATTCAGGAAGCATTTTGTCGATGGTTTGAAATAAGAACTTCAAACTATGATATTATTACATTTTTTCCTGAAGAATATTCCTAAAAAAATACTTTCCAGGTTATTTTGGTGCAAAAAGTTTTCCTGTTTTGGAACTTTATATCATTTGTAAATATATTTAATGCTTCTGCGATAATTTTATTAGGAATGTTGATGAAGTTTTATGTTTGCAATAATTTTATAGAAAACATTGATTATGTTATCTTATGTTATCTTTCAATCATTCCTACTAATGCATTTTTATATTAAATTAAACAAAAATTCAGTGGAAAAATTATTGTTGAAAAAAACGTTTCTGATTTATTTGTAATTATACTGAATTGATAAATTCTAATAGATTTACCTTGATGTACATGAACATGTTTGAATAATTGATAAACAGATATGAGAATTGATTTTGTTGAATGAATAAAAAAAAGTATAAAAGATGTTTTAACTTTCAAAGGAATTACATTACTGTATTCCATTTTCTGAGTTTCTTGCATTTTCCCTTATTTTGTGTTCAGTTCTTTTGAACTTGACCAAAATATAAAATGGGGTGGATCATTTGTGTTTGGCAAATCATACATTGAACAATGATTGAAGGCCAGGTATTTAGTATTGTAAAATATATTGTAGTTTATGTAGAGTACTGTACTTTGTTTTGGAAAGTATTTTTATTGAAAACGATAAAACAGACCCTCTCCTTAAATAAAATTGAACACCTTGTTTCAAGAAATATAAACTGTACTTCACTTTTTGGAGAAAAATTTTATTGTCAAATATTTTTACTACCTTCAAAACGTTTTGTTACAATGTTCATTTTCTGTGATGTAAATTTTCTCACATAAATATATTTTGAAAAGAGAGAAATACCAAAAAACATGTTTTGCAGGTTTAACACTTATCCTGTAAAATAGACAGTGCATTTGGAAATGCCCAGACTATCAAATTTTGTTTGACATGACTAAATATGGTCATCATGACCGGGCACAACAGGACCGGGACGGCCCGGTCGCTCCCCCCTGCCCCCATTTTCTGGAGAGTTAAAAAAAAAACAAAGAAAAGAAAAAGAAATAATTGTTCACCCAAAACGCATCAGAGGTTATTTTCGGGCATCTAGAAAACAAAAAATTCGCGGGGAATGCCCCGGACCCCCTATGGTAGTGTTGTCTTGATCGTCCCCACTTTTGAATTCCTATTTTCGGATATCTCTGTATACACCCCTGCACATCAGGACTATGGGCATGCAACATTTTTTTGTCAAAGAAAATTTGATGGTTTGATTGCCTAATAATTTTTAAACAGCAAACATGATGTCATTCTTAGAGAAATTATTGAAGATAAAACATGAAGGCTGTTACAGGGACATTACCGTGTGACATTTTAAATGGTTTCAGGACATGTTGGAACTTGAAACTTAAAACTTAACTTTAAAAATTAATTAGAGAATGTTTTGGACAATGCTGATGCCATGGACTTAACAAAATTTGTTTGTAGTTGTGTCAACTTTTGTACCTGTATTGAATTTGTCAACAATTCATGGATTACTATGAATATTAAAGAAATAATCGAAGAAATAATATATTTTCATTTTGTAAAGGAGAAATGGAGCAATTGATATGTTTTCAGAAAGAGCTACAGTGTGCAATATGAAATTGACAAGAAACATATAAAAGGAAGTAATTGAGTTGAATAGTTTGGTGGTATTTACGATGCTTGGCTCCCAGTCATGTCCTAGGTTCAATTCCTGTCACAGGCAGGATTTTCTCTCTGGATCTTGATCGATACTGGCAAAGGACCACAGGGTTATTGTGCCAGGGGTGCGTCTCAGTGTGTATACCTTACATCAAACCAAACAAAACCACTTGGTGCAACATTAATACCACATAACTCTTACCGAACAGTTCGACGACTACATCAAAACGATTCAAACACCTAACAAAAGAATTTTAGTACAGTACATGAAAATGGACTGCTTATCCATGACTTAACTCATCTCCACTCTGTAAAGCTTGGTTTCCATGGAATCGCTACAGCTTTTTCACTGCAATCCTTGCACTGCATAGCTGTCCGACACAAATCGGAACGTTCCCTGAAGCCTGGTTCCTTAAAATCGCTACACAGTCGCTACAGTGTTTTCACTGCAATGGTTGTACTGCGCGTAGCAGTCCCTGATACATTAGAGAAGGCGCCCTGTTTCAACCAAAAAATCAGCATCACTGAAAGCTGTCGGCGACAACCTTGCCACATGTATCTAAAGCTGAAAAGGAAGCTTTTATGAAATGGTGCTAGCAGGCGTGCCAGTGTGTTTGATGAGTGGATATTCAAAAGGCCAATAAATGATTTTTTTTTTTATCCAGCAACTTAAAGAAAAAAATAGGCCTATAATTTTTTTATTTAAGGTATACAGTACAGTAACGTTTTTTTCGGAGCTCGTTCATTTGCTTATGAGATGATAGGCTAACATAAATTCTTGTCACCCCTTTTGTATTTTACATCCTTGAAAATACGAATGAAGACCTATAACCAAAATGGTTGATTGTTTTGATAAAATTTCATTTTGACACCACGAATTAGGCTGTTGCCCTGCAACAGGATGATAAAGCCAATTTGAATCAAAAGAACATCGTTCTTTATGGTCCAATCGATGGTAGGCCTTTATTAAAATGTTTCCACGTACGAGAAATTACACTCAAGGCGAGATAAAAAGACCGAGAATTATATTGATTAACATGCTTAGCTTTGACCTTTGGGTGTCTTCCTTTATTGAACCGTCAAGCACGGATTTATGGGATGTAAATTTGTGTAAGCTACTTGTGAATGCTACTGCCGGCAGTATTTGGAGGCCCCTTCGCCAGCCCTGGTTTCTACCAGGGCCGGCGGAACTTTCAAAGTGTGTGTGTAGGTGGTGGGGGCGGGGGAGGCCCACTAGTAAGAAGAATGGGAATATGAATCGGGATTCTGGGTTCAAATTTAGGAGGTGGGGGTAAAAATTTGTCCCAAAACTTAGCTCATGATTTCTGGATGAGCTAAGTGTCTTCAATGACTTAAGTTTTCAAGATTCAAGATTTTTCCCCTCTTGAAAACAATCCCACCCCCCTCGAAAATTTCGATTCCTAGATGGCGGGAAATGAGCTTTCCCGATTTCTGAGGTGTCTTTTAATTACTTTTCAGTTCTTTAAAATTAAAGGTTTCCACCTCTTAAAAAACGATTCCATGATCCATTAATGAACTCAAAAGAGAAAGGAAGATTCGAGTTCTCGTCGGAAAAATGTTGATTATGGCGGGAAATGAGCTTTCTCAACTTCTGAAGTGTCTTTTAATGACTTTTAAGTTCTTAAAAATTCCAGGTTCACTCTTGAAAACGGTCAGGTAAATTTTTATCGTTCTTATTATAGTAAATAGGCCTTATGTATGTATATATACATACACACATAAAAATAATTTGAGTAATTGCATACGTATGCTTTTATATGAATCGATAAATCCCAAAAAGAAGGGGGAGGGGGTCCGGAAAATATTGATTCCTAGGTGGCGGGAAATTAGCTTTCCCGACTTCTGAGGTGTCTTTTTTAATGACTTTTAAGTTCTTCAAAATTCAAGGTTTCCCCCTCGAAAACGATTCCATGAATCGATGAACCCCAAAGAGAAAAGGGGTCCGGTTCCCCCCTGGAAAATTTCGATTTCTAGATGGCGGGAAATGAGCTTTCCCGGCTTCTGAAGTCTTTTAATGATTAAGTTCTTCAACATTCAAGGTTTTCCCCTCTTGAAAACGGTCAGGTGAATTTTTCTCATTCTTATTACAGTAAATGGGTCTTTATGTATGTATACATACATATAAAAAAATTGAGTAGTTGCATACGTAGATAGTCTTTTCACATATATCCCAAAAAGAAAGGGGTTGGGGGGTTCTCTGCCGGGAAAATTTTGATTCCTAGATGGCGAGAAAGGAGCTTTCTTGACTTCTGAAGTGTCTTTTAATGACTTTTAAGTTCTTCAAAATTCAAGGTTTCCCCCTTCTTGAAAACGATTCCATGAATCGATGAACCCCAAAGAGAACGGGGTCCGGAGGACTGGGTTTCCCGGGAAAATGTAGATTTCTAGATGGTGGGAAATGAGCTTTCCCGACTTCTGAAATGTCTTTTAATGGCTTTTAAGTGTACCGTTATACACGCGTTGCATATGTATCCTTTTTTCCACGAATCGATGAACCACAAAAAGAAAAGTGCCTGCCCGATAAAATTTTGATTCCTAGATGGCGGGAAATGAGCTTTTTCCCGACTTATAATTTTCTTCCTGTAACAACAACAACAAAAAATCAGCTCACGGGTCCTCAAAAGGTAGGTCTAAGATTTTTTTTCTTTCTATTTTCTTCCCAAGGGAGGGGGACACGACCCCCTGACTCCCAGATCCGCCAATGTGAATTGCGAGAAATGTAACTCGGTCTGGTACTGGATAAACACCCTCTTTCCCTCCTTATTTCCTTTTTCTTGCATTTCTTTCCGATCATACAAAAATCTGCATAGACAATGCCAACAAGTTTTTTGGCTCCACTCCCCCCCCCCCCGGTTCCGCCTGCCATGTCTACTCTCTAGTAATTTGATTCAAAATGATTGGGCCTACCATTAGGAAGCTGCGGACATCACAAAAGTTACCCCTGTCGAAGTAAGTGAGTTTGTCAACATAGGCCGTATCTCAATGGGTAAATTCACAGAAACATTTTTTTTGTTTTGTTTCAAATGTTAATTAGGTCAGTAAGAAAGATTTCGAGCCGGCATCCCCCCCCCACCACCAAATTATATATAGCTCAACAATTATAAGAGACACATCATAAATTTTTTCAAAAATTAATCAACATAAAGCGCGAAAACAATTTCCCCAACCGGGATTCGAACCCTGGACCTTCTGCTATCTATGCAGCCGCTTTTACCAACTAGACCATTGAGGCTTTCGTTGTAAGTTCGAATCCGATATTGGAGGCAATTCATTTCGCAATCTACGGTATGCCAATACAACACTACCGGTAGTATTTGACGTTAAACAATGATAATATGCCCTCTTCTTAAGCATCTTAACCGACAAGACGAGATCTCCGAAGAGATACTTTATTACAGTAGAACCCCTATTAGGGGACACCCTTAATAGGGGTGTCCCAAGAACTTCAAATTGTCCCCTTAATAGGGATTTCTGGCATTTTTTTTTTTTTGGTATGATTCTTTATAATTTTATTTTAATTGACCTAAGAATAAGTTACAGCTTTAATTATAACTAATTTATAACAATTTGCAAGTTAAAAAATAATTCATTTAAGATATGAAACTAACAGATTTAAAACTACAAAATTTGTTCGTGATATTGTTTTTTTTTATTTGAGTGCAATGTTAATGATCAAAGGTGGATCAAATATTCTTTTTGTAAATATTGAGATTTCTATTGGATGCACAAGATAGAATACAGTACTATTAATAGATGTTACCAACTTATAAATCAGTGTAGGCTGTCCGGATAGATTAGCATCCTATATCAGGATATTGATAAGATTTTATTTATAAGAAGTAACACATGCAGGCATCCAATATTCATTCTAAGAATGGAAAAACATTATTATTTGATGTTAAGTTTATTGCTCAAATAGTGTAAAATTATTTGGTGACTATTGCAGTTGTTTAGATACAATAAAAACAAGTGTCACCTTAATAGGGGTGAATTTTTATTGATTTGACCACTTTGCACACTCAGAAAGTGTCCCCATCCCCTTGATAGGGGTGTCCCCTTAATAGGGGTTGGCTGTAGTGTTAAAAGATATATTGCCCCTCAATTCACGAAAGTGTCCCCTTAATAGGAGTGTCCCCTGAAAAGGGGTGTCCCAAAGGAGGGATTCTAATAAGAAATATATCACGTGAAGAGATCAACTCTTGCGGTAATGCTTTATACATAGGACCTATAAATTATATATATATATATATATATATATATATATATATGTATGTATATAATGTC
>NW_022756612.1:44345-45797 GCF_011630105.1 Anneissia japonica
TTTAAGAATAAATTGAATCACTTTATACCTGTCTCTTATACACATCTAGATGTGTATAAGAGACAGTATATATATAGGCCTATATATAGTCATGATGTAATAGAGATAAACTCTAAATCGTCTTGCGGTAATACTATAAATACATTTAAAAAAATTTTGAACGTACAATAATATTATAATAAAAAAAACATAGGGCCTGTGAACCAATTTGCTTTTGGTATTACTTCTGAGCTGGATATCATTATAGGCCTATATATATATTGACTTTGTTAGTCCTACTTGACGAAAAATTCCACAACTAGTTCATTTAAAAATAGCCAAATTACAGCCAAATTCGTTTATTTAAAGCTGTTATCTCAGTCATAATTCAATATAGCTTCCGGGAGGGAACTTCCCTATCTTGAATCATATTTCACTACTACGACGAAAGCTGTGTGGCGCATTTCTGATACTCTTTGATTCGGTGCCGTTGTTAAAAGAGAAGCTAACGTTACAACATCAACAGTACACGCAAGGGGACTGAAGCTTATATAATTTCGGCTTTGCTGACTAGGCCTATTTCGTTTTAGTATCAAGTTCATATTTTTGCTGTTGACATCAGAATAGATTTGGATTTTAATGAATTTGATGCATACTTGATGAATTCGAGGCCACTACAGTAAACAAAGACAATTCAATTTCCAACCGTACGGTACCACTCGCAAAAGAGACCCAAGTCAGACCATACGCTGTCGTCGTAGATGCAACGCTAGTCAGGCCTAGCCTAGCTTATCATAATAATCATGTCTGACCCGCTAGGCCATATTCTTGACTTGTATTTTGCTGATGTGCTGATAGAATCAGGTAAAATTTGTTATGTTACATACAAAATAAATACTTGCATTTCGCGTGTTGATGTTGTTTGCATTTTGTCCTACTGAATAATAAGTCAGATTTTGGCCCTGGCCATGATTGCATACTACTGGGGCGGATGTAGGGGACGTGCAGACGGTGCAATCGCACTCCCCTATCTATTAAGAAAAATTACTTTTGTTGTAGGCTAGGCCTAGTAGTAGGCCCTAGTACTAGGTAGTATACATGTCAACTTTCCTGATTTGACAGAGACTTGACAAAGGCTCTGGTGGTAGGCAGGGGTGGTGCCAGGACCTGCCCGACGGAGGGGCTAAAGGCCCCGACGGGGGGTGGGGCTAGCGGCGCGAATCGAGTCTCACTTGGCTGGGGGTCAGGGGGGCCGCCTAGGGCCCCCCGGTGCGGGTCCAGGGGACGAAGCCCCCTGGAAGCCACGGATATTTGATGAATAATATGGCAAATTTTTATTACTTGTTTGATAGGCATCGAGTTACTATAATATGACTTCATGTAGGCTATGCTTTCTAATGTTGACATCAGCTTCCAAAACCAAAACATTTTTGAATAAAGCAAGAAACAAAGAGTATGCAATGTAACCATCTA
>NW_022756612.1:45891-51501 GCF_011630105.1 Anneissia japonica
TGTATTCCAACCATCATGAGGCTATCTAAATGAGCATTTGTCATAACAGAACGCAAATTATTTTTAATTAGTCTCATTGAATTATTATTATTATTATTATTATTGTTATTGTGGTTGTTGTTGTGATGAAACACAAACGATATGGTGGCTAAACGAATATTACATGTAAATATTTTTTTTTATTTGTTTGTTCCCCAACAAAATTTATCGTCTTCGGGGCTATGCTTCCCCGACGGCGGGGGCTATAGCCCCCCCTCTGGCGCCACCCCTGGTAGTAGGTATCTTGTACAGGGACATGTTCCCTTTTTTGCCTACCAGACTCATTACATTTTGAGTGAAATAAAATTATGAATTATGAATATGAATTATGACTCCTGATTTTGAGACTTGTCTCCTGATTGAAAATCATTCTCCTGATTTTCCCCAGCTCCTGATTTTCCCCAGCTCCTGATTTTCCCCAGCTCCTGATTTTCCCCAGCTTCTGATTTAAGAATGAATAATCACTAGGCCTATATTAAATATGGATGGTAAAATTTAGCCTAATTCAAATTTTACAAATTAGCAATTTTAAAGTTACCTATCCAAATTGATCATTTTGGCTCTCGAAACAGCAAGAATCCTGAAAGTTCCAGGGCTTTCTTCCAGTTGCGGCTCTAGGATACTTTTTCTGGGGGATTAGCTGTCCAACAGGGGGCTTGAGCTTGTATGCTTGAAGAGAAGGGGTTTTGGAGGGGTCCCCCTCCCAAACGAGATTTTTTTAAAATAGGGACCTCTGGAAATGGCACTCTACGACTGTGAAAGACATGTTTTGGTTTGGTTTAGGCCTATTAAAAAACAATTTTTTTTGTCCAACTACCCAACGTATTCAGCCAGTGGGAGGAGGGGGAGCTTGACTTGTCCGATGGGGGGCTTAACCCCCTGCTCCTCGCTGGTGCCGCCACTAGGGGATTCCCCACGGATACGCACCAGGGCTTTGCCCTGGACCCCACCTAGCAGTCGTCCCCCTGGCCCAGCTCATGGAGAGGGGGACTCCACTCCCAAACCCGTTCCCAAACCCACTCCCCGCTCAACCTCCGTTTGGCACTATGCGCCAAAATACTCACCATCTATGAAGAAACACGTAGGGTCTACATTTTATTTTGTTCTGATTTTTATTATTCAAATGTTGGCATGTGTATTGTATTGTTGATAGTGAACCTACAGTACCTAGGCCTAGGCTAGGGCCTAGCCTAGCCATACATGCCAACACTCCTGATTTGACCAGGAGACTCCTGATTTTGAGACTTGTCTCCTAATTGAAAATCCTTCTCCCGATCTTCCCAGTTTCTCGTGATTTAAGAATAAATTGAATCACTTTATACAGATGGTCAATTATAGCCTAATTCAGATTTTACAAATTAGTAATTAGTTACATCCAAATCAATCATTTTGGCTCTCTAAACACAAAGAATCCCACCTTAAGAGAGAGGGACACCCTAACCCTCTCCCAGACCTGTTCTCCTGATTTTTATTACTTAAATGTTGGCATGTAATGTACTGGTAAGATTTTGAAGGTGGTGCATTTTTTTTTGCCAAAGGTATTTCAATACATTTGATGCAAAAAAAAAAGAGTAGGGAGGGATGAACACCAGGAAAGTATACAGCAAGATGTGGAATTCAACTCTCAGACTACAAAAAAAAAAATCCGTTTTTAAGAGGTCATAACTTGACAGAAGCTATCCAATTTTTTAAGTACATTAGATTATTTAAATACACCAGATTTTTTGTGTGTGACAGAAGTACCGGGAAACTGCTTTTCTTTTTTTATTTTTTTCTTTATGGAGGGTTTCAGTTCTCATGTATGTATTATCATACTAATCATGCTTACAAAAGTGGTGTACTAAACCATAACACGTTTCTTGGATTTGGTTTAAATGGAATGTTCACCTAAAAGCAAACAATACTAACTTTTTATTTAAAAAGTGGAATATGGGTCAATGTATGAAATATTAAAACGCAGAAGAATCTGAGAAAAATATGAAAAAGTAATTGACCTCAACCCATGGGTCTCGAAACAATGATTCAACACAGGATTATTTTGCATGCACATCTTAACCACTACACCAATGATTTATCACTCATTGTCACAAAGACAAGGTAATACCCAGAGAGGTAAATTATTTTATGGTATCATAAAATACATAAGAATAGCACTACCTGATTAACTAGATGGTGATTATGAATTCTAGCTCAGGGTCATTGACTTTTCAATTATTATATCAAATGGCAGCATTTACTGAATTGCATGATACATTCAGAGAGCTAAACTATTTTCCAGGTATCATCAAACACATAAGAATAGCATAAACCAAACACTAGATGATGATTATGTACTCTAGCTCAGAGTCGTTGACTGGTGACCCACAGGCAATTTTCGGACGCGAGTGCATGTTATCCAGCTTATAAGAATAAGCATAAAATAAATACCGTTAGTTTCATAGCCACTAAGTCTTTTAATGCACATTAAACTATACTACAGTATTTTTTCATGTGGAAGTGGCCTTTCTACTCTAGACTTATCTGACAAAAACTTAATGTTTTCACAAATTATCCACATTCAAATGTCAAAATCAGCCTTTACCTAATTTTTAGATAGCAGCATGTCTTGCATTTTCTTAAACCAGACTACCTGTTTGTTTTATTACTTATTTTACTGATAAAGCCAGATAAAAGAAATTGTTTGTTTGCCCTTCTTTTTTTTTTTAAATGATAAATAGGGGTGGGTGGAAAAAGTTGTGTTTTTTATTTTATTTATTTTTTTTTTGTAAATACTCATCAGATGGAATAAAAATAACCCACAGAGTCTTTGAATGGCAATAAAAAAAAATAAAAAAAACTTTTTTAAAGTTTTTTGTTTTTCTGCCCCTATTTTTTGCAGTGAGTTAGGGGCAGGTAGAGGAGGGCAAACAAACAATTTTTTTTGACCTAATACAACAATACTATAGTACGTAACTGTAATTTGATACTTGTCTGACATTCTGTAATTATGACTCTGTTTGTAACTGGTGACCATGTTTTCAAACTTATTTTGGTTCCAATCCACACATTTTTATTATTTCATCTTATTTTAGACTTATTGCATTTTATTCTTATGTGTACTCTTATTTATTTATAAAATATACTGTATTGTACCTTTTGTGTAGGAAAAGCAATGAAACAAACAAAGAATACATAGGTATACACTACCCTATTTAAAAATAGTATTTTTATATACTAAATGAGGCATGTTAAGTTGTCGCACAGGCCAGTATTGAGTAAATGAGCTATAAAATATGGGAGCTCTAAAAATTGCCTAAAAATCCCAATTTTTTTTCACTATAGATCAACAGTTTAATGCCTTATTAATCATGTCCCAAAGTATTAGTTCTGGAAGTGGTCAACAAATTGTTTATTTAATATATTTAGATAGTTAATTCTATTAAACAATGTATGAACAAATAACTTTGGAAGGCAATTACTCAAAATCATGTTAATCTTGACTCTAAGAGTGCCGTATTTTCACTTTTCAATAACTTAGGCTTGAAAAGTTCAATTTTAATGAATGACCCCTCATTTTAAAGATAACATACTCAGGTATATGAAAATACCAATAACTTGAATTTCAAATTTTGCTACAACTTAGCCATTTTGCCACAACATGCCTGAAATATGCAACATAAGTTGGCATGCCTGCTTATGAAATCTCACCCTTTTAACATGCTTTAGTCACATGCATCCACACACACACAAGCACACACACAAGCTGAGTGACCCTCCCAGGTGCTCAACAAGGTTTATATGTGTATGCTATCTATAATAATAGTTTTCAAGGTAATATTGTGCAGTTTTAATGTTTCAACCTCAAATAACCCCTGTACCTTTGTAATGTATGTAGAATAATCAGTTCCCGTATACCTTGTTCAATAGGTTACGATGACCATGATGGTCCATTTGGTCATCACGTCTCAGCCAAAAACCGAAACCACATAAAGCAAAACTATTCTACCAATGGCCTGCTCAGATCAACATATGCAGTGCAACAGTGTGGCTATGATATGGTGGATGGACAGAACAATAAAGAAGAAACCATGGATTCTGACCAGATGAGAAAATTGGAAGGTGAATTAACATTCTTATTATCTTTGGTAATATGGAATATGAAAACTCTGACTTAAATGCAGAATCACTGCAGTGTAACAAACACATTGGTAGTTACCAAAGGATCACATATTTTAGTGACAACATCGATTAGGTGTCCAGTTGGGCAGAGCTTTCCTTTCCCCTGTCAGTGGAGAAAAAACAATTTGTCAGGGAAAGAAAAAAAATTATGAAGAATTTTTTACATAGTGCTGTAGTAGGCTCTAACATTGATTAAATAAGCTTTGAAACCCCTAAATCGTCAATGGTCAGCTGACACATTGTATGTTTGGCTGAAGTGTGAAGTGATTTTGACCCATCATTATTTTACAAGAGATTAATGAGTTTTTGATTATTCTATTTTAGAAATAGCTCTGACGCTGGCCAAGATCGGAGACAATGTCAACGAACGCTATAACTTTCCTGAGTGGAACCCAAACTTTAGCTTTGACAGACAGATTGACGGGTTATTGGCAGAACGAGTTGACCAATCAGATGTTCAGCAGGTCGCTCTTGTGTTGCGTTTTGCTAAGGATGTACTAAAGACTGCTGTAAATAAGCAAGGAATCCTTAATGAAACTAAAACTTACATTTCAAGGCATTTTTCAGGATGGATTAGCGGATTGTAAACATAAGATGTTTCTTGAGTGGCGGATGAAAAGTGCCCTCTGTTTTCTGAATATTTCTTTTAAAATGTATTGGCCAAGTCAAATGGACATTTGACCAACAGACAATTTGCTACCACATCCAATTTTATAACTTGTGGTGTTCCTCTAAATGAGCAACTCAAGGTTTTGTTTTAAATTTGTAGGTTTTTACTTGATTGTTTGTGTATAGCAATACAAATGATTTTAATTTATATCTATTGACATTCCAACATTTCAATAATGTCTAATAATTACTGCAATCTGATTTTAGACTTCTCCTTATTATGTGAATGTGTACTTAATACCAAGTAAGGTCCAAGGTCCAGAGGTATGACTCTCACATTGTCAGCGAAAAGTTGCAGGTTGGAATCCTGCTGAACTTTTTCATTGGTGGGTTATGCCTGATACGTTTATGATATCATTTATTCCTAAAATTGAGCATTGTTTCTATTACTTTTTCTATTTATATATTTGAACATTAAAGACGAGCAATCCGCAAGTGTGAAAAAAATTGCTGGCCCAACCTGGATAACAGCAATAGTAATAACAAGATAATCGGAGATTGCAGACCCTCTCGTCCTGAAAAAACAATGGCATTTAATTGCACGTCTGCCACACCACTTCATCATAGGCCTCGCGTGGCAAGCCCATTCACTCGAGTCTGCTCTGCCTAGCCTAGCTTTGTCAGCCGTTGCAGCTGGAAAGTACATAACATTCTAAGGAAAGGGTGATAATAATTAGGACCCCCAATCTCTCACTTTCAAGGTGATTGTCATACCACTTGACCACTGGGGCACTGGAGAAGAAG
>NW_022756612.1:51535-56136 GCF_011630105.1 Anneissia japonica
GCAAATGGATTTTAATATTATATATATCATTTTTGTAAGTCTTTTTGTACAATTTTTACCAGTGACTAATTTTGTAAATGTTATGCAGAATGTTATATTATTTTTTTATTTTGTATAAAGCCATAATTTGAGTTTGAGGCTGTATTTCTAACAATTATAAGCAAGCCAATGTCTAATGCACTGGAGAAAATGTATATAAACATTAACAACTCATTGAGATGTAGGTAGTTTATTTGTGAAGTGGATGTTTGAGACTGATTCATGTTTAAGAGTGAAAAGTAATAAAATCTTGCACACATTGTTTGCTAATGTATATAATTATACTAAACCACAGCTACAGAATACTGTACTTGTAAAATGTAGTTTAAAAAATTGAATGTAAATTCTGTAAGGCTAGGGTGCAGGTCATTGAAACTAGTGCTACAGCTCTATAGTTCAAGCAAGCAGAAATTATCGACCAAGTTAGTAAACATAATTTTGTATACAGTCGTGACGGAGTCAAGATCCGTGCTTATAAAGTTAGACCTTCTTTAACCAAATACATTGCAACTATGGAGACAGTGCAAATTGCAAGAAAGACTTGCAGTCGTATTGAATTGTGTACGTTGTCAAATCATTGGCTCTGTGATATGGTGCTATAAATTGTGATTTTTTTTTTTCTCCTCTGAATGGTTGAGTCTTAAGCATGGTTTTAACACATAATTAATGGCAATTATGATAAATATTGACAAGGTTTCACACAGGCTTTGCTTCTTGGTTTGTACATCTGCTACAACCAATCACAATAAAGTAGTTTCGACAGAGTATAACAAGTCGCATATCCATGGGTAGCCATGGTGGAATACACCCACCCCAAACAATTGATAGGTATTTTGTAAGAGCTTTTTTCATAATTTAAAACAGAATTGCCACATATACAGTACCGGTATGTTGTAATTCTTCTCTGCTGTGAAAAAATTATTTTTATATTTTAATGGCACATAATTTCGGTGTTACTGATGCAGGCCCATCCTGTAAACCTATGTAGCTATTCTGTACGTATCAATTAAATGTTTTTCATCATATGTGTTAAGAATGTCTCATCAGTTTTGTATTACTACCCTACATGGAACAATACTAATATGTTTATCAATATCAGTTAGATCAATAATCAAAATTTGATTAATACTTTCTTTTTTTTTCAATTTTATTAAATAATTTTGAAAAATATAGGGGGTGGGGGGGCTTGTCGTCTCGCCCTCCCCTTTCCCCTCCTTGAATCAGCCACTGTTAAAGGGGAAAAAACATCAGAATTGACTGCCGACGCCGAGCAGTGAGATATTGCAAATGAACGTTAAAATAATGGTGGTGATGATGCTGACGATGATGATGGTGGTGATGATGATGATTATGATGTAGACAAGGGGACCCACCTGGCCCGGGGCGCCCCTCCCTCCCTTTTTGAAAAAAAAAAAGAAAAAATTGATCCCCCAAAAGGCCTTAGCGGTTATTTTCCGGCATCTAGAACACAGCAATTTTGCTGGGGCATGCCCCGACTCCTAGAGTATTGTTATTTCGATCGGACCCACTTTCGGCCTTCTTCCGGCATCTCCTCCCCCTTTTAGTACATCTCTGGATCCGCCCATGGTAGATGATGATTATAATAATTAAATTGTAGTGTACGACATGGACCTGTAAAAAATGGGTGGGGTCAGGTCTCATGTAAAAACATTTGGGGAAGGGACTAACGGCCTCATGATTTCAATCTCCCTTGCCTAGTTTCTTTCAATCGCATTATCCTCTTCCTCCGTTGGTCAAATTCTGACGCCGCCGTCCCTAGCCTCTATATCAGATTACCATTCCCATGTTTTTTAATGATTACTCGCGATTGGAATCGTGTATGCTTACGACACAAAATTAACGGTGTGAGAAGACGACGGAAAAATTATGTTTTCTTACTTCTCGTAAAATATAATGAATATCATCAATGTCATTCACTTATTTTTCAGTAATCCTATAATTTGTTTATAATAGAATTTGTGATATACATTTTTGCTTAAAAGCGATTAAGATGTACAAATCATTACCATTTTAAAATTCTTTATTAATCGCAAATATTGTGGTGTTTTGCTTTTCTTTTGGGAGGTTTTGTTGATTTGTTTAAATATAAAATAATGTGAAATGGAATCTGTAGATTTTTCATAGCAGCATCTTCACCAGTATTACCTAATGTGACGAACATTTTGTTGACCAATCTAACTATTCACCTACATTATGCCAATCATTTTCATTTGGACTGAAATAAAATTAAATAAAAATTCCGCGTTTGCAATACTGAAATACTTTACCTTGTACGGTATAGTGCGATACTGTAGGCCTACAGTACGCCTAGATACATAAAATACGATGACGTTTATAATGCTCACTGAAGCATGGACTGGCCTGGGAATACTGTAGTTAGCATAAATAGGAAACCTTAGCGACGACGTACATTTACATTAGTCGTTTTATTGCTATCAATATAAGATTATGTTTCTGACAGTAGTACTTTTTTTCTGTTTATTGTTGTAAAACTCAGTTACCAGGGAATATGGAAATAGAGCTTTTGAGGGTATGAGATGTACGGGCTTGCACAGTCGATAATTAGAAAGAAGGTATCAGTAAAATTATAGGCCTAATCACAAAAATATAAAGAAACGCAAAGGCAAGGATATTGTGAACTCGTTTGCAAGTTCCTGAGTATTCACTGACTAGAAGTGTACAGTTAATATTGCTGTCAAGGCTGACAATGTGAATGCATTGCTTATTTAATATGAGATGCTTATTTAATATGAGATGGTGAAGGTTCTAGAATGAAATGGGATCGTCCGTTCTGTGACGTAATGGTTTGTTTTTGATATTCGTCGATCGAGAATATTCGTCTTCCTTCGCTCTAACCGCGAGAGGTTATAAATATGACGGTTTGTAGGGTCTTCCCACGATAAGGAAAATAAACTTTCACGGATCCTTAAAGGTTACATAATTGTGAAAACCACAACAGTTTGTGTGAATAGTACGAACATAGCTATTTATTTTGCAGCATTGTAAAAAATGGCGAGAAAAGCTCCAGCAATCGGAATAGATTTGGGAACAACATATTCATGTGTTGGTGTTTTTGAGAACGGTAAAGTCGAGATTATTGCCAACGATCAGGGCAACAGGACAACACCTAGCTATGTTGCTTTTACAGAAACCGAAAGGTTGATAGGAGATGCTGCCAAAAACCAAGTTGCAATGTAAGTTATTATACGTTGATATAGTTTTTAATAGATTTATTGATGTTATAGTGTTTTATTATTATGTTTGCTAAAATAGATTATTTTACTAGTGCTCTAGAAACCCCTGGGTGGATGTGGGGTTGAAAAATAAGCCTTTGAGGGAATCAACTCTCGACTGATATTGAAGGAGAAGTATATGAGGAATGACATTCTTCTTTCTGACGTATTGTCGTACTGCATGCCGTGAACTCAATATATTTTTCTCAAATAGGCCTACTTGCGAAAAAACTCGCAATCCGGTGAGAATCGAACCCATGACTTCCAGCTAACTAGGTAGCTTTGCGCTATAGACCATCGAGCTTGTGTTTAGTGCAGTAGTAACGTCTGAACCCAATCAGAAAAATAATCAAAAACAACTCATATCAAATTGAATGTTAAATCACATTAGGGATTCTCCAGAAAAAAGTATTAATTCCGTTAGTTAGATAGATAGACATGTCTCCCTCCAATTAAAGACCATTATTGGGCCAGGGATTTCATGGTCTTTAGCAACGTTCTTTTATAATAATAAAGATAAAAGACATTTGTTAATATGTATGGGTGTCGTTTGGTGGGGACAGGAAGACACCCCCCCCCTACTTTTTAAAGTATGGGGAACATCACATCAGTTGTCCAACAATAACAATACAATAACAATTACAATTACGCATGACTGTCATGAATTTTGTCTGTTCACTTTTCCAAGTGAGGTACGTATTTCCGGACCAAAACCGAGTAAAAACTCAATTGTTTGTATTTCGTAACAATCTCAGTAACCATTACATCGATTTTATAGATGCAATGGGAAAGGTTATCAGAGGCTAAATTTATTGTAAAAACAATTTACTGTACGTTTTTAAAATTGGAAGCGTGTAGGCCAATATTTTTACAAACTTAAAAGTGCACAATTTCTACTATAAACGATTTATTCCTTTTTTATATTATTATGACCCGTACCTATGGCCTATATACTAGTGTATAATATTATCTGCATACATAGGTTCCTGTTATTCCTAATTTCCAAAAATTAGAGTTAATTGAATTTTATATACCCGTTATTGAACAATAATTATACAGCCTTTTACATGGACAGGTCTATTTCGATTTATTTAATTAGTGATATCACGAGTTTACAAACTCCAGTGTTACGTTGACGTAATCTCGCAATGACGTCGTAATAATCAAAATTTAAAAAAAATTCCGGCCATCTAGGAGTGTCATAATCATAAATTTTCTTACCTCAGCCCTAACCATCGTGGGGCTGAGGTGGTCTAGTTTCCCAAGTTGTGAAAGTCCCTCCCTGCCCCCCCCCCCCCCCCAACTTCT
>NW_022756612.1:56143-141495 GCF_011630105.1 Anneissia japonica
TAATTTGCTTTCCTGGAGCCACCACTGATAATGATAAATTAAGTAAATGATATGTTTAAACACCTTTATGTTTGTGAAATCAAAATGCGAATTAAGTGAAATTCTAAATGAGGAGAAAAGGAAAAACCTCTTGATTGATTTTAAAAGTACTCTACATGCTTATCAGTAGATAATAAATCATTATTTTTATGAATGTTAGTTTGCACGAAATATTATATAAGCCGGCATAATTATTATTGGACAAGGATCCTAGTGTAGTAGCTATACTACTTGCACAAAATTAAATTCAAAAAGAGGAGAAAAAGAAAAACCCCTTGATCGATTTTAAAAGTACTGTACATGCTAATCAGTAGATAATAAATCATTATTTTTCATCAATGTTAGTTTGCACGAAATTATGTGAGCGGGCAAAATTATGATTACCAGAATAATTTAAAAAAATGTTTATGATGAGTATTTCAGTGGCAGATTCAAGGGCTCAGTGGAGAAAAATTAAAATTATTCAAATTTAGTCAGAGCAGGGAACAGTGCCCTGGTCTGAGAGTACCATTTCCGCCGGCGGCCAACTAGGGTGCCATAATCATAATTTTCTCTACCTCGGCCCCAACCATGGTGAGGCTCCATCTGTAAACGTCCCTCTCCGGGCCTAGCTCTATTTTAAATTCCTGGATCTGCCACTGTAAAATGTAGTATGAAAATAGAAGTTAATTACATTTTCCTTAAAATCAATTAGAAACAACTTATAAAAGGCTATAGGCGCCAGAGCTTCCGGGGGCCTCGCCCCTGGACCCTCACCAAGGCCCTAGGCAGCCCTCTGGCCCCCAACCAAGGCTTGCTTATTTTGCATTTCGTTCAACCACAGATCGACACCCTTGTTGATTTGGGACCACGGATCGACACCCTTTTTGATGTGGGACCACAGAAAGTGGTCTTAATTTGGAGGTGGTCGTTAATTGGAGGGTCTTTGATTAAAAGGAGACACAAGTCATTTAAGTAGCGCTTCCGTAACCAGGGAGGGGTTTCTATGTTTCGGTTGAAACCCCTCCCCTTTTCCATTGAACCCCTGTGATAAATCGCCTCCTCCCTTTGTATTAACCGTCAGAATGCTTCATTACTCCATGGCTTTCCCTTCTGACACCCACACGAGTAGACCTACCTCTCCTGCAGATACAGTGCCATTAGGTCGGTTAGGCGCTAAGACATCCCGCTCTTGTAAACCCCATTTAGGAATCCTGGTTCTAGACCACATTCATATCAATAACAGCATTATGCCACGTTTAGCACATGATAAAATGTTTTATTATTTATTTATTTTTTTTTTTTTAATGGTTGTCCATGATTCATTTTTATTCAAACCTCGTCAAACAAAATATAATGAAATGCGATTTGAGTCTTTATAATTTGGCTTAATATCATCTGAACATAGGCCTACCTAGATGGTCTGAAGTATTCAGCTTAAATTCCAACCAGCATATAAATATGTAGGTTATGTGATTTGACGGTAAGATGAGATTCAATGTAAAACGTCCATACAAAGTTATGTTCGCAAGCTTGTTGGATCCAAGTATTAATTAAAAATGTTTAAAGGAATCTCGTCAATTAACATAATTTTTGCATTTGGCCACCTGATAACAACATGTCTTTTTTCTTTTTAATCAGAGAAAACCTAATTTTACATTAATTGAGTGTTTGAAGGTTTTTGATTTTATGACAGACAATCGGGTCTTACATATCATATAGTAAATAATTTGGATGTTATTTACTATGATATATAAGCTGCGACCTATAAGCTTTCCTACCTTAATTTTAGCTCCACTTATGTAGGTTATGTGATTTGACAGTAAGGTGAGATTCAACGTGAGACGTCCATACAAAATTATGTTCGCCTGCTTGTTAGATCGTTCCAGGCATTTGTATGAGAGAATGTGCCTGGGGATTGTGTTGTCCAAAATTCTGGATCTGTATATTTCTGGCTGTTTACTTACGTTTACTCTTTAGCCGTTGCTTATCAAATGTGTATATATTACACTGCTTCACATACACATTAAGCGTCAGTTAATCGATTACTGCAATAATCAATAAGTCTGTTTATCCATCATTAGTATCAGTTAATTAAGTCATTATCCTATTAGTACGGTCCCGTATATACCGGTATTTATTCATGAGTCTTAATGATTAGTCTATTGGGGCACGCACTCCTAGTCTGCAAGCCAATGAATCTGTCTATTGATGTATCAGTCTATGTTCCCTACGCCTATCGATACCTGTCTATTGATCGATTGGCCTATTGGTCTTATCGGTCTATTATTCGATCAGCGTATTGATTCCTGTCTATTGATCTATTAATTTATTGATCCATTTGCCTATCGGTATATCCGTCTATTATTCGATCAGCGTATTGATTCCTGTCTATTGATCTATTAATTTATTGATTCTTTTGCCTATCGGTATATCCGTCTATTATTCGATCAGCGTATTGATTCCTGTCTATTGATCTATTAATTTATTGATCCTTTTGCCTATCGGTATATCCGTCTATTATTCGATCAGCGTATTGATTCCTGTCTGTTGATCTATTAATTTATTGATCCATTTGCCTATCGGTATATCCGTCTATTATTCGATCAGCGTATTGATTCCTGTCTATTGATCTATTAATTTATTGATTCTTTTGCCTATCGGTATATCCGTCTATTATTCGATCAGCGTATTGATTCGTTCCTGTCTATTAATTGATCCATCAGTCTGTTCATGCATTGGCCTATAATTATTCTATTATTCCATCAGCGTATTGCTTCTTGTTGATCTATCTATATTTTGATCAACAATATATTGATCCATTGGCCTATTGGTCTATTATTCCACCAGGTATTGATTCCTGTCTATTTATCCATCATTCGATTAGCCTGTTGGTATATCGGTCTATTATTCCATAAGCGTATCATACTCGCGCGAATAAGCGCCCCGTTTGATTCAGCGCCCTTTTCGAATAAGCACCCCTTAACAATATCATGTGATTTTTTTAGCAAGCCAATAATCCAAACAATCCTGGGATGGGGTTGTAATTATTTGAGCGCGGAGTGGATTCACATTTTCTTCTTATAATGTCAATTTCAAAATATTGGTATCTTTCCTGGAGAGATAAGAGCTCCATGGACAGTATTTTTCATGATCTTTCCAACTTTCCCCTTCTTACATTTGTTTAGTCTTACATCTCTTTTTCTTTTCCCGACAATTTGCACCTTTAGTATACGTTCTTATCTGAGTTTACAAGAAACCGTGCAATGATACTGCTAATCTCATTCGGCACTGATGACCAACAAGCTTACCGCATCTCCACCACCACTAATTGTATCTGGTGTTGTGCAAGTATTTACTCACAGCATTCATGCGATATGCTCTCTGGACGATATCTTTTCTGCCCTAAGGACCAGAACCATTTGTTTACCTTTCGGTTTCCAGATTTCCTTTTATAACATTTTTTCCTTAAAAAAGCGCCCCTTGAATTTTCCGCTCCAATAAAAACCCCTTCAATTTCCATCTATTTCCACAAGCGCCCCCTCAATTTCCACTGTTTTCATAATTTCCCCTTAAAAAGTGCAAACAAAATATTTCGTACGGGTTGATTCTTGTTGATCCGTCAATTTATAGATCCATTGGCCTGTTGGTATATCGGTCTATTATTCCATCAGTGTATTGATTACTGTCTATTGATCAATAAAATTATTCATCCATTGCTATAATATTGGTTTATTACAGTATTCCATCAGTGTATTGATTCCTGTCTAGCCTATGTATCCATCAATTTTATCCATTGGCGTATTGATATATCGGTCTATTATTCCATCAGCGTATTGATCCATCAATTCATTCATCCATTTAGCCTACCTATTGGTGTATCGGTTTATTACCGGTATTCCAGTTTATCCATTGTAACATGTAAATTTCACTTTTAGTCAAGAGAAAATATCCTATGGTGTCATAGGTTCTGAACCCAACTGGGTTTCAGGAAAGCTAAGCATCTTACCACCAAGCTTCATCACCACTTTCTCTAAATGTACACCCCTTTGTATCACTCACGATTATTGCAGTGCATTCAAAAGAGTTAGGCCTACAATAAGAACATTCAAATACAGTGAAATACAGATTACTAAAAAAAAAAACTGTACAATACATTCAAACACTAAAATACGATAAAAATGTATTAAAACATAAATTCCAAAAACATTAAAATACATGCAGTAAAACACATTGCACATATAAAACAATCATCAGTCAATGGTCCGCCTATTATCAATTACATCGAGGCCAAGATCAATTTTCACAAACATTGATATACGAACTAATGTTCAGTATCAGAAATGACATTGTCAATTAAATCAAATAGAAAAATGAATATTGTGAACAATTTTAGTCAGGCGTCGCCGTGGCTAGTTGGATACCTGACCCACTGTTGGGATTCACGGTAAATCTAATTGTATTCTACATCAAGCATAACATCTAATTTATTAACACATAACAAATTTTAAAAACTTAAATCAAATATCAATGTCAAATGTATTGCAAAATTCCATAAACCTTCATATTTTTCCGAGCCGGGACTCGTAATTATGGTCCGCGGTATAAATAAATGATTGAACCAAATAAAAAGATTTTAAACCATTATTCAATAAAATTCCAATTATCCGTCATTAGGAATCGGTCAAGCGTGCTGTCTGTAGACTCCACATATTGTAAAGTTACAAAATATGACTTAATTTAATTCATTACTTAACATGGGGGAAAGGGGGCTTGGCATTTTATAGTTTATATTTTCATTCTTACTCTACGAATACCAAATAGGCCCTATGCATATTTCATATGTTCAAATTATTTTGTTTCTTTTATCCATGAAGCCACTTTAGATCAGAAATATTTAACATAAATATAATAATATTATTTAATATTTTTTATGTAACACTACATGAGTAAAACAAATTCTCAATGGTTTCTGGTTCGACGCTACAGTAAAGTACATCTCTTTTATCCATTTTGAAGAAAATGGTTTACGCCAATTATTGGGTTCAAATTCTGTGGCATCACAGGATATTTTCACGACTAAAAGAAATTTATGTTATGGATAAATTGGAATAGGCCCTATATAATACGATAATACGACGTTAACTTATTTTGTCGTGAAAGTGCTGACCCACCACCGCTGAGGTTGAGACCACAAGAAAACGTCTACAGCTAGCAAATCCTTTTTCAAAACATTGTTCTATTAAAGCAAATATAATTCACATAAATATAATTTGTATACTTTCAGGAACCCGAAAAATACAGTATTCGATGCAAAGCGCCTAATTGGACGGCGATTCAATGATTCCTCGATTCAAGCAGATATGAAGCATTGGCCGTTCACTGTCGTAAACATTGGGGCAAAGCCCAAAATTAAAATAGATTATGCCGGAGAAGAAAAAACATTTACCCCAGAAGAAATCAGCTCTATGGTCTTGACAAAAATGAAAGAAACCGCAGAGGCATACATTGGTAAGAAATTAACGGATGCAGTCATTACTGTACCGGCATACTTCAACGATTCCCAGAGACAGGCCACGAAAGATGCAGGTGTCATTGCTGGAATTAACGTCTTAAGGATTATCAATGAACCCACGGCTGCTGCACTAGCCTATGGCCTCGACAAAAAGCTGGGTGGAGAAAAAAACATCTTGATCTTCGATTTAGGAGGAGGAACTTTCGATGTTTCGATTCTGACGATAGATGAAGGCGTATTCGAGGTACGCTCAACAGCAGGTGACACTCATCTTGGTGGTGAGGACTTTGATAACAGACTAGTAGATCATCTAGCATCCGAATTTAAGAGGAAATACAAGAAAGACATGAAAAACAACCCCAGAGCAATTCGCAGACTTCGAACAGCAGCAGAGAGGGCCAAGCGAACATTGTCAAGCAGTACGCAGGCCAGTATTGAAGTTGATTCTCTTTTTGAAGGCATCGACTTTTACACATCCATCACTAGAGCTAGGTTTGAAGAGCTTTGCTCAGACCTGTTCCGCAAATGTTTAGAGCCAGTCGAGAAAGCTCTCAGCGATGCTAAGTTAGATAAAGCCGGGATTCATGAAGTGGTGTTGGTAGGTGGTTCTACAAGAATCCCTAAAATACAGAAACTTCTTCAAGATTTCTTGAACGGAAAGGCTTTGAATAAATCCATAAATCCGGATGAAGCTGTTGCTTATGGTGCAGCGGTTCAGGCAGCCATCTTATCTGGAGTGGATAATGATGCCGTCAAAGATGTATTGCTGGTGGACGTGGCACCTTTATCACTTGGCATTGAAACTGCTGGAGGTGTCATGTCAAACTTGATAAAGAGAAACTCTCGCATCCCAACGAAGGCATCAGAAACTTTCTCAACTTACTCTGACAACCAAACTGCAGTTTCTATTCAGGTATTTGAAGGAGAAAGGGCGATGACTAAAGACAACAACCGCCTTGGAACTTTTGATCTATCTGGCATTCCTCCTGCCCCGAGAGGGGTGCCAAAGATTGAAGTGACATTCGACATTGACGCAAACGGTATCATGAATGTGTCTGCGAAGGACGTCGGAACAGGAAAGACCAGTAGCGTCACAATTACCAATGACAAAGGACGTTTATCAAAGGCAGACATCGAAAGAATGGTCAACGAAGCAGAGGCATTCAAGGCTGAGGATGATATCCAGCGTGAAAGAATCGCAGCCAGAAACAATCTCGAAGGATACACTTACAATATCAAATCCACGATAGAAGATCCTGCCATCGCCAGCAAGATAAGTAGTACGGACAAGACTACCATTGAGAATGCAGTGAAGGATGCTATTGCGTGGCTGGACAGCAACAACCTAGCATCTAAAGACGAATTTGATTACAGGCTAAAGGAGCTCCAGAATGTATGTTCACCAATTATGTCTAAGCTTCATAGTGCTGCCGGACCAGGAGGTACATCACAAGATTCAAACACAGGGCCAACTGTGGAAGAAGTAGACTAAAATTTTAAAGATAAAACTAACGTTATTAGTAAACTGGTGAATACCGGTGATTAACTATAATTTTGCAGAATTTTAGGGCCAACGTTCTGAATTCGAGAAAATCTAAGTTTTCTGTCGTGTCCACACTTCACAAGTTCATTCGATAAGATAGAGATTTGACATCTATGATTTTTGTAAAATGATAAATATTTAAAAAAAACAAAAAAAACAAACTACCATTCAACTAGGCTTAGTTTTCTAGTAGTTGGTGTGTTATTATTAAAATATTAATAGTTGTTATACTATTTATTTTGTTTAAAGTTCGCATGCTTATCATGGATATTCCCAATTTCCTATTCTCACAGTAGTGGTTTAGTTATATTTTAATAGTAACCTAAAAATAAAATATATTGCATTAAAAATATGCATTAATCCTAAATTTACGATTGGTTGTGTTAAAGCATAATGGCTAATTATAATAATGAGTAGATTTTAAGTAGAAAATGTGTTAATGTTCATAGTTTAATGCATGTTTTAAAGTTTTCTTGCTATTTCAATAAATACTTTAATGCAAAATGTTATAGATTATTTACGATTGGTATGCGTTAAAACCTAATGTATGTCTAATTGTAGAATAATGAGTATTTTAGTAGAGATTGTGTTAATGTTATAAGGTTAATATATTTTTTGCATCTTTTTATGTTTTTATATTAAAGCTCATTTTTCTATGCAAAGTGTTGATGTTTATTTCTTCAGCAAAGTTATCAATAAAGTTCTAGTGAAGAAGTGCATTAATTTTGTATTTATGATTGCTTGTGTTAAGTACATAAACATGCATGATAAATACAAATTAGTTTGATAATTTCATTTTTAAAAAACATTGTATTTTATAAAATATGATATTTTTAAAAGATATATTAATATATATAAATAATGTAAAAAAAATTAATACATATATGTAAATACATTTAAATTAAATTAAATAAAATGTCAAATAAAAAGAAAATTAAATAAATATACAAAATCTGTAAATAGAATAGGCATATTTCTGACTACCGGTACATTCTCTCACCACATATTCTTATTATTCATTAAGAAATGGTGCACCATTGACAATTTCAACCCTCCCAGCAACCCTCCAGCTGAGACACAAGTAGAGTAGGCCTATCAGACAGGAATGAACCAGGGACCTACGTTATGTAAAGATATACTCGGCTCAGCGCACACACTTGCTTTTTTCATTATAACATTAGGCCTAATATTTTAACATTTTCAATAATAAAAATAATAATTTAGACAATGTACAATATGCACATCAAAACCCTATATAAATATCTAAAACAGAGGAAAGAAGTTACACAATGAATATGAACTAATTCGAAAGTGTTGGCAAAGTTTGTGTAAATAGACATATATAAATCATTCATTAATAATGTAGGCCTGCAACATTAATATATTATTATAAGCATTACTACTGTACTATCACTCTCATTAAATAATAATGTGCGGCATTAATGCGTCATTATCGTTATAAAGTAGGACTTGTGCAATTATGATGGTATAGCAGCAGAGCAGCTCTCGTAGAAAATAGTCTGTCTGTGTTCAATAGTATGAATCTCTTAACAAGACAACTGCATACGTATACGCACTATCCCAAATAGTATAGAGCAGCTAAACTCTAAATAAATAATTTATTACCACAGCATGAAACTTGGCACAAAATATGTTTGATAAGCACTATGTGTAGATTAAAATAAAAAGTTGTGTGTCAAGTATGAATTCAATATGGCCAGCTAAAAGACTAATTCATATTAATATCTTGGCAATGCAAAATCGTAGAGACTTACTTTTGGTCTTAAATTGTTCGGAATTTTGAGCAACATTTAAATTTTGTAGGCTTCACTAACTTCAAATTTTATTGGTGTTTTAACGGTTGCAGTTTGCATAAAGAAATCCTGTAAGCCCATTTTTAAAATCTGTAATTTTAGTATGTTTTTTTCAATCTTTTTATAAGCTATTTTAATCTGATATATCGCCTTTGTAATTTATTGTATGTTTATTTGACCAGGGGTTTGAAGATACCCACATCTCGTTGGTCTCAGTCCATAGTGTCCTCTTGGCACCCTTTTGGCCATTCCATCCCTGATTTGTGATAGTTCTGTATGTATGGAGGTAATAAATAAATAAATAAATAAAAATACATGTATCTATTTGCTCTATAGAATGCAGCATCTTGTCCGAAAGTGAGGGCGGAAATGACCTTGGACCCACATGAAATGATGTGCCGTGTTTGATATCTGTCTTTTTTAGTGTGTGTGTGTGTGTGTGTGTGTTTTTTTTTTTTTTTTTTTTTTTCAAGTTCTATCAAACTAAGCTGTATCATAATTATGAATGGTATTTTTGTATAATTGTAATGCAATGGAAGCTTATCATAAATTACATAACCAACGTTGTAAGTCGGTAAGAACTGAAACAGAAACCCAAATTACCCATTTACCATTCCCTTAACACCTAAAGTTCCCAACCATATCTAAATTAAACATTAAATAACAAAAAAAAAAAAATTAATGAACAAATGCCGAACTTCAAACAAATTATAAGTATTAAAACAATTCACAATGCCAAATGAAAAACCAACCCCAATTTCTACCAACCGTCAGAAAAGATACTGTAGCATTTTAAAGTTCAACTTAAAACCTTAACATTTTTAATGCAGAAAACGAAAACAAATGAAAAGATATTATACAGATATAAAATATACAGACACAAACAGGCATATATAATACAAAGTGTGTACATAAAAAAAATCACACAGGACAACTTAGGCCTATTTATAGCTTACTAAGCTTTAACTAGGCCTATATACTATAGTATGATCAACAAATCACAACTTTTTTTTTTCGCATTTAGCACAATTTTCTTTACTTTTTATTGCTATTAATATTATTATCAATTATTACTATCGTCATCATCATCATCGTTATTATTATTATTACTATTAGTAGTAGTATTATTATTAAACAAACATGATCTTTGATCAGGGATTTTTGACAACCATAGAGATCTTATTAATGTGTGTGTGATATACCATATAAAATAAAGTTAAAAACATTGTCTTTGAGTATGTACTTTACATAGGCCTACTTCAAAAACGTGATTTCACAACCACCTCAGTCCCACCATGGCTCTGAGGTGAGAAAATTTGAGGAAATAGTACCCCTCGAGATGGCCGGAAATGACACTTTTATATAGTAAAATTCATCATCATAACATTACCATAATATAGTCAAAATGAAACGCCAACAAATTTCTCATGATCTTTTATCAGGGACCTACTTAATATCCAGGACAACTTAGGCCTAATTATAGCTTACTAAGCTTTAACTATATCTACTATATTACGATCAACAAATCACAACTTTTTTTCGCATTTTGCACAATTTTCTTCACTTTTTATTGCTATTAATATTATTATCAATTATTACTATCGTCATCATCATCATTGTTATTATTATTATTATTATTATTATTATTATTATTATTATTATTATTAGTAGTAGTAATATTAAACAAACATTTAAAGAAACTTGCAAAAGGATAAAAACGAAATTGAACCACAGTATCGCATTTCTATCTTAAAAGACCTGGCCTGAGATTGATGGATTTAAGATTTTTAAAAATCACGCTTAAGCCTATGTGTTCTATATTAGGCCTATATATAACGTGTACTGATGCATATTGACATGTTTAGAAGTACAGTATTCACTTTGAGTGATTCATTTGTATTGGCTCAAGAAAAGCTTTAAAATTTTAACACTGTGTACAAAGTGGTGGTAGGGGGGGGGGGGGGGGGGGGGGGAGCCGCGGCTCCCACGCGGCTCCCACCTGGATACGTCCCTGATTGCTGTACTCATTTTTGTGATTGCTCCCCTTTAATTCTTTGCAACAGCCGCGGCAATTACGACCATCTTTGTTTTTTTTTAACTTTCTATCTAATACTGCTCTACCACCACCAGTAATTCATTCTCGTGTTTGACTGGTAATGTTTAGAGGAATGCGCTGCCCCACTAGGTCTATATTTTTGCAAGCTCATTATCAAATTGATTGATTATTTATGATAATGGCTACACTTTAAGAGTCAGTTTATGTCTTGGACCGCTTGTTTTTCCGAGCAAACTGGCGTTTTTTACGCTTTCTCTTGCTGTGGCACGCAGATTGACCACACGATACGCGACCGGGCTTCCGTCTACTGGCCTTCACTTGTTGATGGTGTTGATGATCGTTTTCTTTTCATTTTTGTCTTCGTCAGTCAAACAACTTAAATCGAAGCAATCACAATTGGTTCAAGTTAAGTTTTACTTACTTTTTTGCAGGAAGCCAGTGCACAACAACGATAATTGCATGTTTATTGAGAGCAATTGTGAATCGATCTGAACATAAAAATTCTTCTGAGGTGGTTTGTTTGCATGGTTTGTACAATGGAACTAAGTTGTTGCGATGGTGTTACGTTCTAAAGTACGCGATGCGCAACGTATGACCAGTCAGCAGCAAGTTTGATTTTCCGACAGAGAACGTCATAATAATAAGATGCGTGCGTGGCATGGGCTGGTAGTCTGTGCATGTGACGTAACATCAAAATCTTTTCTCAGCTTTCATTCCCGAAAGTTGGGCCCATCGAGACAACATTGCCCTAGGGGGTTCGGGGGCATGCCCCGCGAAATTTTTGTGTTCTAGACGCTCGAACATAACATTTGAGGCATTCTGTGCTATATTTTTTTTTCTTTTTCTCTCCTTTTTTCTTTTTTTTCCCTTTTTTTTACCTCCAAAAAAAAAAGGGCGGGGAGGGGGCGGGACTGGGTGCTTCCGAACCGGTAAGAATAATGCATATAGACATACTTTTCCAAAAGTCTATATTGTAGAAGTGGAAAACGCAAGTGACAGCGCCAAATTTGCTGTCGTCGGAAAGATCCGTACCCCACTCCGCTGGGCGGAAGCTCAGACAATAGCATTTTGAGAGCCTGAATCTCATGATCCGTGAATATTCTATTTAAATTTTCATTCATTTGGGAGCTATTTGCACCAAAAGAACGTATAATATCCCAAATTATACAATATAGGTGGAAACGCAAGTGACGGCGCCACTAGCTGGGGGAACAAAAACTCGGGATTAAAGGCCTTAGTAGAGAACACTTAACTTAACTTTTACAGCCTCAGGAGCCATTTCCATGCATCTAGAGGTACCTATTTTAAGGATGTGCTCACCTCAGTCCCAACCATGGTGATCCCTCGTCAAAAAACTTGGACCCCTCTCCGGCCCTGCCAGTGGTAAAATAACGCTCTTTGCATTCGGGTGATGAAGGTGGGGGTCCCCTTGGCCGGACCAAATAACGGACACGGAATCGCTTTCGAAAGTAATTTTGTTCAACATTTTCTTCGATTTTTAACTACAGTAAGTTGAAAATATCAGCATGACGGATTCCGGTGTTAACTGACTACAGAAAAGATTATAAATACTTTTTGATTACAGATACTGTCGCTATTGCTATATAAAAAAAGAACTTGATGTAAATTACTGTAATGTATTTTTATTGATTGGTGCATGTTCTTAACAAAAACTGGTTCAAGTTAAGTTTTACTTACTTTTTTGCAGGCACCACGTGCAAAACAACGATAATGTCAGCTTTTTTAAAGAGCAAGTGTGAATCTAATCGATCTGAACATTTTGAAAGATAAATCCTTCTGAGGTGGTTTGTTTGAAGAATGACTTGTTGCGATGGTATTACAAGGAGTATTACGTTCTAAGGTGCGCAATGCGCAACTAGCTTACTGCTGACCAGTCAGCAGCAAGTTCGATTTTACGACAGAGAGAACGTCATAATAAGATGCGCGCGTTGGGATCTGTACATATGCGCATGTGACGTAGTAACATTTTGGAAGATTTTGAGCGACGCCAAATAATTATACTTAAATTCATATTATGTTTGGAATATCGAACCCAAAACAATAAGGAACTTTTTGGTTTTCCAATTTTCGGGCACTGTTTCTACCACCAATATTTATAATTTCATATACAGTATATAGGGCTACTATTTTTCGACATAGGTATGCAAATGTATATATTAAAATATTACACAATGAATCGGACAATACTACGTCCTTGTCAATTTTTTTTTTCATAAATGATTTTGTTTTCCACTGTCAAATTTGATTGGTGACAGTGACGGGTTCAGGAATCCGAAGTAGAGAGGGCCCAGCAAGGCATTTTCACCGAGAGAGGATCCACCAACCTCAGCCTCACCATGATTGGCGCTGAGTAATACATTTTATGATCATGTCACCTCTAGATGGCCGGAAATTGCCCTCATTTGGGAAACCACTATTCAGCGGACACCCCTATTAAGGGACACTTTTCCATGAAACGAGGGGCAATATATCTTTTAACACTATGGCCAACCCCTATTAAGGGGACGGGGACACTTTCTGAGTGTGCCAAAATGGTCAAAGAACCCCTATTAAGGGGACACTTAATTTGTTTTATCATTGTATCACAACAACTACAGCAGTCGCAAAGTAAGAAAAATTCATTCAACTTCACATTTTAACACCTTTTGAGAAATAAACAATAATTTTCTCCCCTCAATTCTTTGTAAACGTCGGTATAGGCCTACTCAATGTGTTACTTCATATAAACCAGTCTTGTCGATTTTGACCCTTAAAAATGGGGATTTCGTTTCCTTTGTTTTTCGATATAGATTCTAATACATACCATGCACCATTAAGTCTAAGTCGTTACTCTATTCATGCTACATTCATCCAATAGAAAGCTCAATATTTTAAACATAAAAAGGAATATTTGGTCATTAACAATGCATGTATCATAAATTGGGAACATTTTATGATTATTACTTAATTATTTATATCATTTATACAGCGCCTTTTCTTTGTAGATATAAAGCGCTTCTTTTCCCCTGGTCATTGGGTCCTCATGTGTTAAGTGTTGCTGCTGGTAAACATCGCAGGGGTAGGCAACCCTACCAGGTGCCCATTTATCCCCCTGGGTGGAAAGAACCCCCTGGTGTACGTTCACGTGAGATTGTTAATAAGTAGCAATAAGTAAGTATTTTAAAACATTAAAATAAAAATAAATTTACGAATGTAAAACACTTTTGAGCAAGTGAAAATTGAATTTAATTCAAGCATTAATAAAGTATACTGTAATTACAACTTCTGGGTTCAGTAACAGCAATGTCAAACCATGGACCTATTAGGTCCATGGTCAAACCAGGTTATACCCGAGTGCTTGTCTGGCCCCAATATAACACGTTTTGCTCTGTGAAATGGTTCTGGGTTCCGACCTCCTAAAGACAGGAGTGGTCCCAGAGTGGCAGATGCTGAAATTAAATAGGAAAGGTAAACCTCAGTAATTGCGTGATTTGGTCATTAATAGGCAGTTTTCACCGCACGACGTTAACCTTAACGGATGACGTCATAATTTATTCATCTTGCGTTTCGGAGTACGTAAATTTCAGGATTTTACGTGCTCGACGTACGTTAGTTACGGGTTTGCGCATGCGTATTACAATTTGTTTACAAACTACCTATTAAAGAATAATAATAACGTATGTGTTTAGTTATAGCATTGTCAAACCTGGGTGCTTCCAAACAAAAGAACAATGCATAGAACATACTTTTCCAAAAGTCTGTACTTCAGAAGTTTGAAAATAGCAATGAAAAGGCCACCAGCTGGGTGAAGAGAACAAAACCCTGGGATAACAGTATTTTAGTCTTAGAGGCCACTTCTGTGCATCTACAGCATTTTAAAAATGTGCTCACCTTAGCTCCACCATGGTTGGGGCTGAGAATTTCCCGTGGAGAAACTTGGACCCTCATCTGCCACTACCACTGTTAAAATAACACTGTCTGCAATCGGGTGAAGGTGGGGTTGTCCCCTTCATCTTCTTGGCCGGACCAATAATAAGCTGCTTCCTACCAGCCTAGAGTCACTTACGAAACACAAGTAATTGTGTCTAACATTGTTCTTTGATTTTTAACTACAGTAATTTGAAAATGTCAAATTGAAGGATTCCAGTGTTAACTGACTACAGATATCGTCGCTATTGTTATGTAAGAAATACAGGAACTTTGTGGAAATTAATGTAATGAATTTTATTGATTGTTGTATGTACTTGACTAAAACAGAAGTTTCCAGGCAAAAACTTTTTTACTTTGTTTATTTGTTTAGGACGACAGCATTACAAAACAGAAAAACGGTCGGGAGAGGTTTCAGCTGCAGAAAAACAATTAACTGCATATTGGAATAATGTAAGAAAATGACTTTATCAACCCCATTAAAAGGCATGAAGTCTAAAGCTGGGCACTACAGCCAGACACTCAGTGCCTTGTATGACGGTCATGAGGTGCCGATTCCAACTTCAATCCCTGTGAGCGCTATACGACGCGATACCATCGGCTGATTGTCTGTGGCAGCACAACAATCCACTGTGCGTCTGTTGTGGCGTTCTCTATAGAATAGCATTAGCTGACGACAACTGGGTGCAGTCAGTGCTCGGCTAATATGGTTAAGACATTATAGTTTGCAGCTGAAGCTGTCAACAGTGTGTTTATGTTCAACAAAGAGGTTTGTAGCCAATACTCCTGAGGAGCTACATGTCATATACAGTACTACTTAATATGTGTGAATTAAATTCAAAAACAAATATAGAAAATAAAAATTACATCACTATATAAACATATAAACAGATTGTTCATGCATCCATTATGTTTTAGAGTCTTACACTACTGTATTGTCTCAGTATATGACAAATTAACAACATAGTTGCAACAGTACCTGTACTGCAGACTCATTACAATTAATAGTCATAATTCACATAGGCCTATTCAATTATTTTCTTTGAAGATAAACTAAGAAATGGCTGCATACTGTATATTGTACTCTAGGTTGTTTTAGTTATACCATGTAATTCTTTAAAATATTTGTAATTTGGATGCATCATCCATCAGATATGTGTGCCACTGAACCAAAAGTGTTTTTGAAAAAAGTTCAAAGTTGTCAGCAATATCTTATTGATTATTCACAAACAAAAAGCCTTTAAGGCCCTACCACTTGGTGGATAATTTTTTTAAATATTTATCATTAATGAGGACAACCAAAATACTACATAAACTGATTACTGATTCACTGATTGCTGTTCACATCGTAATTGTAAATAACTGATGCATCTATTTTAAGTTTTATAAATCATATGAGAAGACAAGTTAAGGAAAATATATGAGAATACAAGTAAGTTTACTTTATAGAGAAATACGAGTTCAAAATTAGTGTCTAAAAAAAACAAAATTTCATTTTCATATTAACTGTCAGTAAAATACGGCGAATTAAGGCGTGTTTTTAATAATTCACAACATGGTTTTCCCAATGTTCATAACTTTTCATCCACAATTTTGGATTCTGCAGTGCATAACCTGTGAAAACTACTCCATTCTATACATATGATAGGCTTATAACATTGGTGGGTTTATCTGAGTATTAATTTTCAATAGGATTTATTAAAAAAAATGTTGTCTACTAATAAGTCTTGAGATGATCTACAATATCACATCTTAGTGTAAGGCTGCAAACATAGTACATCTGCCTACATGAAATGGGTGGCCATAACATTTGTTATAGCTTATTCAGTTTTGCTTTTGAGCCATGCTTCAATGGCAGCGCCATCTCGCTTCAACCAGGAAGCATGAAGACGGATGTTCTCCAGCGACTGCTTGATGGTCCTCTCAGCCGCTGGTGCAGAATGCTCACGGAAGAATGCTTCAATTTCTTGTGCCTTTTCCTCTGTGACGAATCCTTCTGTTGTACACTACAAAAATAAACAATTGTTTATAACAATATACAGTTGCATAAGTTATGAAATGACAGTCAGACACCAGCACCATTAGAGCTTTTGTGAGTTGTGAACCAGCGAGCCGTCATTGAGGGCTTTAAAGTGCTGGTAAACAAAGCGGTGATGCTGGTGTCTTCTGCTTTTTCACTGGTTTTACACTCACAACTACACAACAATTACCACTAACAAAAGTCAGTTAATATATAAGGTTAAATTAATTTAAATCATATCACACTTGATCAAGTTTCAAAATGATTTAAATGTTGAGATTATAGAATAATTATGAATTAATTGAGCATGCTTGGACCAATTTGAATATATCTCAGCTAAAAAGAAATCAAAATTCCTAGATTTAAATGCATTTTTCTCTGCTGTAACATTTTATAATATTTTCTAGAATTTTTAACTATAATTTAAAATGTTCTGGTAGTTGGTAGGTGGTTTATTATGACATCATGCCACACATTTGTAAAATGTGGTGAAGACAAGCCAAATCAGTTACTCTTCGCAAATCGTGTTTCAGCTGTATTGGCCAAAACATGTTGGATTGTGAAATCCAATAAAATTAACTTTATACTGTATATTTATACTTCAAGTTATGTTTTTATTTTCCCTATATTCTTTTTAATGTTAAAACTAAATTTTTTTAACGATTTGGTGATAGTCTTTGCCTGTGAAATGTTGAAAATTGTAAATTGTGAAGGCTGATTTCTCAAATACTGTTCTTTAAACAGCTGTATGTTTAAACTCTTGTAACTTTATAATGACTGTCAGATTTTTTTAACATTTTATAACTTTCATTTTACTGTTTAACCCTGTATTAATAACTAAAAATTCATTTTTGTGAGGAGTGACTGGTTTGAATTGTCTTTGCCACAAATGGATTTTGTATTTGTGGGGTTTGTAGAAGATGTTAAAAAAAAAAAAAAAAGATTCAGTATTTTAAAACCTTAAGACAAATTGAGGGCAACTTACTTTCACAAGTCGAGATAGAAGAAATCCTCCAGCATAGCGAGTTATCATTTCAGACCAATTCTCCTTCAGAAATTCCCATGCAAGTTCTCGTCCAGTTTTGGAACCAGTAACTCCGACAATCACAAACACAGTATCTTGTGAGCGTACTTTATCCTGTAACATGATTATTATTAATAAGTTAAATCGATTTCATTGATATTTAATATAAACAACTTCTACAAACCTTTCAATTGACGTAAAAGTAAACAATATGTTATATATATTAAAATAAATACAAATATGATAGAATTTTTTTCAAGATAGTCTTTTCAATATCGCATGCATGCATTTCAATGCCACAAATCTGTTTTAAAACAGGGGAATAAAAAAAAGTGTGGGGGAACCAGATAAAATGTAGACAATATTCTAACTCCAGACACTTAAAAATGGCCCTCTCATCTAAAATTTTCATATTGTCTTAACATCATCATCCTCCTCATAAAAATGTGATGTCAACATGTACAAAAGTCCAAGTTCTCATAATTTCTTATCACAAACTTTTCATAAAACTTGTAGTGCCTATGACATCAAATAACATTACAATTCCAAGCAATTTGAGAAGAAAAAAACATTTATGTGTTACTGTAAATTGAAAATAATGCTTATAGCAATACTATCCTGTTGTAAAAGCTATCACGCCAAGTCCTTAATTGGTTAATCAATGTATGATAAAATCTATCATGGAAAATATACTTAGTGTGGCCTACATAGAATAATAATTAAACACCAAAAAAATATGTAACTACAGATTCACATACATTTGATTAGTTGACTGAGATTCAATGAGGATATGTAATCAAGTAAAACATGGCAATAAAAATATAATGAAATATGATCTAAGGGAATTAAAAAAAGGGAAGCAGAGTCTTAATATAGGTCATGTTCCTAGTTATGCAATGGAAGTCCCCACGTGGTGGGCCATGTGGTGTGCCTGTTGTGCTCAAATAATCTAGTGGAAGTGCATCAGCTGTTAACAGTGTGGTTAAAAGAAGTGTACCTGTTGCAATGCAACACTGTACAGAAGCATCTGCACTTTTGGTTTTGAGCAAAACAAACCAAATCAAACTGCTGTGTACTACTGTCTCATTAATAAGACATACATACTGTAGAGCAGCAGACGTCCTTACCGACATTGCAAATTCCAAGACTTTCTTGATCAACTGTGGGTCCTTGACTGCCCCTAGGGAACGCATTATGCGCTCACGTTCTTCATGAAGTTCCTGCTTATTGAACAACTGAAACAAAAAAATAATTAATAAAACATTCTGGTTATTTTCGTTGTAAAATCCATCAAATTTTCCTATTTATATTAGATTTAAAAATAAACATTTAAAAGGAAATTATAGATTCACTATGAAAGCATCTACTTACATCCAACATTGCCTCAAAGTCTTCTGCACCTCCATGAACAAGTACCGTGTTATAAACCTAAAATTATATAAAAAAAATGATGATCATACTGTATATCATATGATATATTTCATTCATTTCTGATAAAAAAATTATTAGAATTCAACAACAAACATGGATGCAATACAAGATTGAAAAACAAAACAAAATAAAAATGAAGTCACTGAAACCCAACTGAATTGCTCAAAAGTAAATTCAAGTTTACACAATCAGGGATCTCTTTATACAAATATGCATAAGTTAAAATTTGAGGTTTGTGCTTTAAAATGCATTAAAATTTAAGCATTAAATTGATGAGTTGTGGGATATTGTATGTATCCCACAGGTGTACAAGCACAACAATGAAGATTTGAAAAATTTGATCTCTGCCTGTCTATTGAATGCGACATCAATTTGACTCAAGATCAACGAGATATTTAATTTTGTTAATGAACATAAGGATGACACCATAATTTCTTTTTTAGACTTGATTTAAAAAAGATGAAAATGTCATTGAAACTGCTATTAAACCAAAGGGTTAGCCATTTTTACATACTACGAGTAAAGGTTAGTGAGGAGGTGGTCTAGGCTATGATATCTTCAAGAAACAAACTCAGTCCTATGAAAGCTACCAAGATTTTTTTATAATACCGACCTCCATCATAAAACTTGATTAAGGCTACGATGCAGAAGGAAAACCTTTTTTGATGCTTTGTACAAATGAATATTCTAAGACACTGAAGCTTGATAAAATAATTAATAACCCCAAAGATACAGATTTGTTAATATGCTTTGCTGATCTTCACTTACTTTCAGTTTCAATATATTATTTTCGTTTGCTGTACGAAAAAATGACTTCAATCGCTCCATTTAAAAAATCACTTATGATGTCCCTATTCCACCATTAACATCCAGAGCTAATGATACCGACTCCTGTCTTTCAAATGGTGCGTTACAAATCTCTACCTTATTATTGTTATTGATAACTAAGTAACCTAATCTTTGGGTAAAATATAAAAAATAATGATACTATTTGTGCCAACCACAAAATGACTGACACAGAGTTAGCCAATCAATGTACATCCAAACATCGTTTTCAATTGCAACCTCATTTTAATATGAATGTTTTGAATACAGTTATGTGACCTGTATATTAGGCTTGACTCTTCCTTGCTAGGCTAGGTTAATAATTTTATGATTGTAATCCGTATACCAAGAATGAAGGTAGTGCTTTTCCTATGGCCATCTTGTACAGTACCAATACACAACTCTGCATTGCTTTGTCAGATACAGTAGTTTGCACTGTATTTATCATACTACCTCTATGGTTATTACTTACTGGGGCTCTTAGGTCAGCTGGGAGTACACTGACATCAGCTATATGTTCCTTGAAACGCTTCCTGGCTTCTTCCACTGCGGGTTGATGACCGTTACGACCCATGATACGAATAACTAAGCTTCTTAACAAAGCATCCAAATGTCCTAGAAAAAAAAAATTACATAAAACTTACATAAAATGGGGTTTAATATCATTAAACATGGCAGGTAATTCAAATTACAAATCAGAAACATCTAACACTATTTAGGGACTGTAACATAGAAACAAAAATGTTAAAGAAATTGCAATAACATTGAAACAATAATGGTAAAAATCAGAAAGACCACACTTCTATAACAAGGGGAAAAAAATAAAAACAATGCAAATTATATAGTTTAGAAAAAGTAGTAAATAATCTCACCCTCTTCCTTTTTCTTTTCCCAGCCCAGTCTTTCGTAACTTTGTAAAAACAGCTTATTGACAAAAGTTTGTAGTCTGGTGCTGTAGTCAGTGAAGGCTATAAGCGTTGCCAGAGAACCTAGATTGGATGCAATGTCACACCATACGGTATAGTTCATCTCTGATTCAAAGGCCTCCATCACTCGTAAAGCTTCCACAGTACTTGCTGCTCCAGCTTTGGCCTAAAGATGAATAATATTCAGTTGGAAAAACAATGTTACAAATAATTTTAAGCTGCGATCTTATAAACAATTAGCAATGTAAGTTTAAAAAAAATTCTTTCTCATCCGACAGCGACTAACACACTAATTTTAGATAAAAATTTGATGCTTTTTAACTAAGTCTTATATTGTAGCTTAAGCCCTCTCATACACTATCAGAACTTGTCTGATCAAACATTGTTGATAGTATATGCTTGTTAAACTCTGAAGTTTTTTATTTTTACAAAAAAACTGTTTGTATGTCCATTACTAGTCATGATGTGCCTTTATATGGTTATGATGTGATGTCATCATGACCATACATAGGCATGTCACAAGTTCTTTTTCAAATGACATTTAATAGTCTGGATAGGGCTTTACACACATATCTGTTCAAACAAATTGTGTATCTTTCAATGGATGCTGAAAATTAGACGCTTTACTTCACTGAAAAAGATAGTTACAGGCTTTATATTGGGTAATGTAGTCCTGTTTTGAAAGAAAAACAGATTAAACATTTCCTCACCAATGCAAAGAGATCACTTTCTAGATTGAGTCTGTCTCGTGGAGGTAAAGAACCGTCCTTGATGCTGGGTAACAGAGCATCCAACATCTCAGTGGAGTAATGAGTACGATAAAACCCAACAGCTCCTGGATTTAACTATAGGATCAATCAATAAATCAATCAATTAATCAAAAGTTTATTCAATTAATATCGTTATCAAGTACATATAAAACACACACATATAAAATACAAATAAAATATCTCGCATATAAAAAAGTCACACCACTTACACAGAACCAAAACTCAAGATCTCATAGATTTTTTTAAATAAAATTTCTTTCTGGTTTCTGGGTATTTCTCTATTATAAACCATAACATTTCCAGTTATCTGATTGGTAAAAATATGTCATACAATTGAAAAATGGCACCAAGACTTCTGTCTAGTTTGTTGCATCCAGAAAGCCTGAGTGCTCTATCATAAAAATTTATTATGCCATATATTTTTCAATTATCCTATATTTCTCTAAAATAAAGTAATAAAAGGGATAAGTACATGCACCTCTATGGTCAGATACTCTTTTATTACTATTTTTATTACATTAATAATTCATGGATTATATTGAAATGGTGTTATAACAAATTCATTCCTTAAAATATAGGGTCAATTTTTGTTGAATTATACACAAAATAAATTTAAAGGATATATTAACCAAAGTACTGTACATTCACGTAAAACACTGATAAACCTGCTTTACCTTCACCCATTTCTCGGCTGGTAGATTCTCAAGAGTGACAGTATCAGAAGCCTTACTTAAAACAAACTTATGACACACTTCAGATGGGTTGTCACTGGTTACTATAGAAACAGGCACTTCCCATAGACTTCCTTCTTCTGAGAAGAATACAGAAAAAATAGGCAGTATTTTTATACACTTGTCATTGTAATCTATATTTATGTATTCATTAAAAAAAAAATTGTGTTGTACAAAGTGCTTCACAAAAACAATAAATAAAATTCTTGAGTATAAATTGTTACATATTTTTGATTGTATTAAATATTTTATTAATTAATTAGTTCATAATGTATTTCACGAGGGCCTTTTAAAATTTGAATAAAACCACTATTTCTGATATAATTTTTATTGTGCCAGAAACATAGTTTAATATTTCATTAGCAAAACTTCAGTTGTAAAACAATTAGTGAAAATGTAATACCATCTTTAGATTGATCTGCAATGAATTTGGTCTGAGAAATTGTTAGGACGCGAGATGAATCCTTCTGCTCTGACGAGACCTTGAGAAGAGGAAAGCCCATTTGTTTTGTCCAAGCAGTCATGATGCGTCCAATTGGTTTGGAAGAAGACTTTTCTAGACTCTCCCAAAGGTCTTCTGTAGCTGCATTCAAGTATTTGAACTTGTTCAGATACTGGTTCATCCCTGTCTTGAAGTCCTGCAACAATGATTTACATAAACATTAACAACTGCAAGTAAGCTAATAAGGTCCTTTAACAATTCACATGAAGTGCAATGGCGTATCTTGCGCCCCCACCCCCCCCCCAAAAAAAACCCAAAAATCACGATCAAGTAATTAAAAATCCCCTAAAATCAACTTATTTTAAGAATTAGCGCCCCTCAACTGATCATCGAACTCCCCTACTTCACCTTCGCACCCCCATCAGCCCCCCACCCACCATTTCAAGACTTCTAGATATGCCACATGTTCTCCCATCCTCCCTGGTAATTGGGTCCACATGCTTAAAAGTTGCTTCCATATTGGTGCAGTAGCAGGAAACCCCACCAGGCACCCATTTATACTCCTGGGTAAAAAGAAGCAACACAGATAAAGTACCTTGCTCAAGGACACAAGCGAAATACACAGAGAGGGATTGAAACCTTGATCTCAAGGTTGGGAAACCACACCGCTTCTGCTACGCCAAACCACTTCTACAGATTACATATTATTAGGTAAAGACCGTAATATAGTATGTTGCATTTTTTACAAAAATATAACAGTATTATTTTATTATGTGTGAAATCATGAAATTGTTTTTAATAAATGCTAATAATGCATTTAAAAATAACATTGCAAATCTATCGTATTTGAAAAAACTTTGGGTTTTACAAACCTTGTGTCATCCATCATGTTTAGCTAACTAAAATATGCATCACTACATGAGGCTGGTCATTCTAAAACGAGTATACTCACAGCGGTAACTGTTACACTGAGTAATTAGCATAAGAATGTGACAGTATTGTATACATTAGTACAGCAAAGCTGTAACATTTTACTCAAAACTTTGGCAATAGTAAGTTGATTCAGCAAATGACCCATCATTTTAAAGCTTACAATATGAAGAATAAGAATATGTTAAAAAGTAAATTTTCATTTTTTTGTCACTGATGCTAGTCTTGGGTTGGCAAGCCTTAAATAGCTGTTCATTTCCTGACTGGTTGTAACGTAGAATGGTGGTGAACCTTAATATAAAACAGAGACTTTAGTAGGAGAGTACTAGGCAAACCAACAAGGACACTTGGCACAATACAGGCAGTCATCAAAGACTACACCAAACATAGAAGGATGGTGAGATTCGCCCGTTGCCAGTCCTGAGATCATAGTTTGTTTGTTAATAGGATGTTCTGCTTAGGTTTAGGATAAATAAACAAGTTTTGTGTTTCCTTAGCATGAAAGGAAAGCATTTTGCAAGCCAAGAATGAACTTCAGAAATGCAGCATTAGATTTGGAGAAGAGCAATGGTGACATGATCAGGTTTGATGCAGATATAATATATAGTTGATGTCAGAGGTATATGCATACACTAATGTTACAATGTACTATATCCATACACTAAAAGTTACAATAAGTTAAGGCAAGACTTTTTTTCTACCTTGTTTAGCGAACCCGCCTACTGCAAATATTGATGATTTTGAATAAAAATAAAATTTTATTTTTGGCCAATTAGCACACCCACTGCCACGAAAAACTGGAAATTTCAGGAAAAAATAAAATATTGTTTTAAATATTTATTAGGCTCTCCGCTGCCTTGAATTCTCCAAAGATATGTATATTTCTTCATAATTATATAAATTTGAAGCATTTAAACATCCTATTTTACATTCACCAAAAAAATTTCATTTTTATTTTCTTCTCCGTCCGGTTGATTTTGGCAAAACTATTTGCTAAATAAGAAAACAAAATTTTATTTTAATTTTTAATCCGCCCTCCTCCAATAATCTTTAAAAAAATAAGTAAGCAAAGCAAGGAATAAAAAAAGTCTCGCCTAATATACTATACATGCATTCACTAATTGTGAGAATGTATATAACTGCATTTTAACTACAGGTCTCCCTCCAATTAAAGACCACTTTTGGAACCAGAGTTTCCATGGTCTTTGGCAGCTTTGGTCTCTTTAGAATAATAAAGATAAAATACTTTTATTAATTTGGGACCAGAGAAAAGTGGTCTTTAATTGGAGGTGGTCTTTAGTTGGTAGGGTCTTTAATTGGAGGGAGACCTGTATTTTAAAATGCACTAAATTTGCAAGTATGATAAATTATGAGACAGTCTCTGTAAGAAATATTATACAAATATTGACTGCTCATGAGGGGAATAGGGAAACCTATTGCCACGAGGTGATGTGGAGACCGTAGCCTATCTTCCGAGGGCCGACTTTATATAGCTCATACATACATTGTATGAGGCCTAAAAAAGTACTTGCCTGCTAGGCTAGCTTAAACGATCGAAGAGTGTGTCTAGCTCTTCTTTGCTCATTTCTTCAATTTCAACAGCGCCCATCGTCTTGCAATATTTGTCGAATGTTGACAAGACATATTTAATTTTTGGTGGTTTTGCTATTGGCTTCATAAAAAATTAATGCTAGGCCTAGGCTAGTCCTTCATCTAGGAGCTCGAACTGACTAGGCCTAGCCTCCATATTTGGTTATCGTCTACTCGCTGATAAGTCAAGGGCCAATCTCTTTCGTCGTAGAGGTCGCAGTCCCCTTTACTATCAGCGTGATATTAAGTGGGCCTAGAGATTGCACATGCGACAGGGCAAAAAAGTACTATTTTTGAGGGGAATAGTACTTTTTGAGGGGTATTGCCTGCTTCTTAAACAGATCAGACGCCTAGAATCTAGGTATGAGGTATATAAACTGATTTAGAAGGTATATTTTATGCATGGTTCTTTTCCCTAAAAGGCGAACATGTTTGATGGCTCTCTTACCTTATCTCCTATGTAGTCATGCAGCATTCTGATGACTGATGCCCCTTTGCTGTACGAGATCAAGTCAAAGATTTCATCAATTTCATCAGGGTTTTTTACAGGTACCTAAATAATAGTTTTGAATTACATAATTATGAAATACTTGAGAAATAATAGAATTTCAAATTGATTTTAGTTTTATCAATTAGTGGAAATATATGAAAAGTAACTTAAAGTGGCTTCAGATACCAATTGTAAGTCAACTGCACAAATATTCTATGACACCATTAGTGAAATTTTAAAAATTTAATGGGTTTACATATTTATCATAGGTAATTTGCCATCATCATTTATCCTCAGCATTCATTAATTATTATCATCATTATACAGTAGTTAATTCCATAACATTTGTAGCACTACTATTTGAGATATAAATCGATAGGCAACATATTAATTATTATCACCATTATACAGTAGTTAATTCCATAATATTTGTAGCACTACTATTTGAGATATAAAACGATAGGCAACATATTAAAGGAAATACAATGCTGTATGAAACGATGACTCAATTTCATAAACAAAAATAAACAAATGAAATTTGGATTAAAGATAACAGCCAGAGCTACCCAGAAACGTACATTATATATTTCATAACATAAAAGTTGTTGCATAGGCAGAATCTGCATATAAAAATAATTTTATTTCTCATCTAAACTCCTCTAAAGACTATCAAATGTGACATGCTTATATATGGTCATGATGACATCACATTATGATCATATATAGGCGCATCACGGATATATATGGGGAGGGGGGCATGTCACATGTTTTTATCAAAGACAATTTGATAATCTACACAGAGTTTAAAAACAAGTGTCTTATCACATTACAACAACATTGAGTTGAGTTTTTTTTTTTTTTAACAGAAATTGAACTAAAGACCCCATGATTAGAAGGAAAGCACTATCACCACCAAGCTACAGTTCCACTCAATCACAACTCTTCAAAATGTAACTTACTTCAATGGGGTGGCTATTCTTAAGAGCATCTAAATTTAAAGCCCTTGTATAATCAGATGTGACAAACTGAGTCCAGATGTCGTACTCAGGAAAGCAGTGGTCCACACACAGGTACTCAATCCATGAAGCAAAGCCTTCATTCAGCCAAAGATGTGTCCACCATTCCTACATAAAAATTAAACGACTTATAAAGCATATAAAATGTATATGATTAGATGTGTCCAATACACGTAATTAAATAAGATGAATCCACTATTCTCACGTGTACGCAAAATACACTATTGGATATACTATATACTTAATAGAAAAATGTGAATATATTAATTATCAAAACACACCTAAATAGGTCATCGTCATTTGACTGGTGAATTGCATATCATGTGACACTGGTTATTTACATTTCATCCATCATAATTTATTTTTTGTTCCATTCGGCTTGTTCCATTAGGCTTGTTCCATTACACGCCTCCAACAAATATGTTTTCATTAGTTGAAAGAAGAGGGACAGTTTTATTCTGAAGAAAGGTAGACCTAACTTTTTTTTTCCATAAAATATCAAATACTGCAGCAAAATTGGAACTGAACTGGTTAATAAGTTGACTTTTTGATAATTACCAAATTGTTGCAAGTTGTTTGTGTTGAAAAATCTACTGATTGAAAGAAAGGTAAGCTTGACTCTATTTTTTATAAAACATCAAATGACAAGGACTTATTTTTAGGCATGTTATAAAACAAATAATGAATGTTTTGTATTCGTGCATTGGGAAGAATATTTTCATTGTTGAAAATCTTTCAACTCATGAAAATACAGTATTCTTGCCATTGCACTCTAAACATTCATTATTTGTATTCTTAAAAGCATTATTGCCTCATTGATAAAAATACATATCTTTATAATTGGACCATAAAATACCATGTTGGTGTCTGTGTGCGGTAATATGCTTTAGTAAACTGAATAACCCTGATTAGTAATCAAATCAATTATACTACGTAATGTGAGATACAAGTTGACATACAGTAAACATATTTTTCAGTAAACTGTCAACTTCAACAGATGTTTATAAAATATAATTACTAGTAAATTAATTCTAGTTACCATAGTTACAAGATTCCCAAACCACTGATGAGCAATTTCATGTCCTGCAGGTTAAACAAACATTTAAAAAAAAATTATAATTTAAACAAAAACTACCAAATTGATCTTGAATTATTTACATAATTTTATAAACAATTTCATAACTAAGTTAACTTATCACAGTTGGGCCTGCCTAAAGTGGGTTTAGATCAGTTATCGAGTCAAACCAACATCAAACTTTGGTCATAATATCTGCCTTACACAAGAATTTACAACAGAATTTTATGACTAGTGCATATTCCCTACTTCCATGATAATAAAAATTACTGAGTTTACAAACTAATGGAATATAAATGTGCTTGATTACCAACGACTAGGGCAACCCACTGCTTGGCAGACGAGGAAGAATTTTTTGGGTCAACTAGTAAAGCAGTTTCCCTGAAAAAAGAACAAAATAGATAAATTATTGAATCAAGGTTGTGAGCCTCAAACAACTGATTTGGTGCTAAAGTGTCAAAGATTACTGGACATTTATATTTATTATTATATTAAAAAAATACCATCTAACTTATGCACTGAAGAGAATTAAAACAAACCACCTCATCATTTGTTTTTAAAAATTTATATAAACAATTAGTACTTCCTTTAACAGAGTAAATAAATCTTCTGATGTGGTATGTGGAATACCACAAATAACAAAACTAGGAATGAAAACATTAAAAAATTGATAAATGGTTCAATTTTTATTAAACTCCTCATTTGTAGACATAACAACAGGGATATGTTAAATAGTTTGTGCACTATTGCTTACCGGTAGGTAACAAGCCCCCAGTTTTCCATGGCACCCGCGGCAAAGTCTGGTATGGCAATCAAGTCCATTTTGGGAAGTGGATAAGCAATTCCAAAATAGTCCTTGTAGAAAGGAAGTGTTTTAACTGCAACCTGTAAGAAGCAGAATGTTACAGAAGCAATGTTAATACATTAATGAATATTGAATCCACATTATTCTCAAGCCATGGTCAGTAATGGAGGCATGCATTTTAAAGCCAGACACTCAATGCGCGCAACATGATTCGATTGAGAGCGCAGCGACGCGCGCAATTTTTAATGGCGACACGTTCAGACTGCCACCGACAATCAGTAGACGGCGTTGTGTCGCCCAGCACTCACAGGATTCATGGCACAACAGTCATACAACCATCGCTGTGAGTGCCCGACATTAGTCTTCCAATACCAAGTTTATACCTTTGATACCGGGGAACAGCTTTGCTTTCAATGAAAAGATCTGAGATCCATTGGGGTTTAAGCTGCTTGCCTAATACTAAACTGTTTTGTTTTTTTCTATAATTATATGTCCTGTGCTTATAGTTAGATGTCAAGGTTTTATATTTATTCCATGCAGTTCACTGAATACTCCCTTCGAAACAAGGATAACTAAGCATGTTAGTGTTACAGATACCATGATCCAACACTTAGCAGCATTCAATTTAGCTGAGAAATAATTTTCAAATATTTTCATTTCAGATACAAGAACACCTAGATAGAAAAAAAAAATGATTAGGTTATTTAGATTTTTTTGTTAAATTTCTAATAATATTATTACTCACATGTAAAGCAAAGTCTCCTTGTTCTTTCTTGTTTATAGGCGTATAAACTCGTACAAGCACACCATCTGATGAAGTGTCCTCTACATAGTCAAAGTCACCGACTATAAAAGCCAGTAGGTATGTGGACATTATTGGTGTCCGAGCAAATGTCACCTCCTTTAAAGTACCATCAGTGGAATGTGGATTTTCCTCAGTGATATTCTACAAGAAAAAAAATATCATATTATGGATAAATCAGTAGCTGAATGGTATTCAGAAAGACATTAAATCACCAGTAGTAAATTTATTTTTTGGTTGCAAAAAGATGTGGGAAATAAGGGTACACAACAGATGTTTTTATACAGCAAAATTCTATGAATAATAAGTGCTGGAAATTGCAATCAGACAGGGTGTATGTAAACTGAGAAATTATAAATTGAAGATGTGTCTCAAAATCACCATTTTCAGTAATTATGCTATTAATATTCTGTATTCTTTTCAGAGCATTATCTTGCAGGTGTTTTAAAAATAAATTCCTTTACAATGTTACATAAAAATAATATTTAGTGGCGGATACAAGGGTAGGGGGGGGGGGAGCCAGCCCAGGGCCCTACCCCCCTAAATTGTTCAACTTTTTTTTTAAATGGAGATATAAAGAAAATTATATTCATTTTAAGTTTAAGAGTGCATCTAGAGGTGCATAATCACAAAGAATCTCCATCTGTGAAAGTACCTCCCCGGGCCCCTTCTATTTTGAATTAGTGGATCCGCTTCCGATGCTTAAAGTAGCGTTAGATTTTATTCCTGCAACAGCACCAGAAATGAATCCTTTGTAGTGTGAACCTAATATTTATTATGGGCTAACTCGTAAGAATTATTTTCAAAACTATCAAACATTTTTCAAGTTGAGCTTGAGTTGGTACAGTACCAAAACTTTTAATAATGCATAACCTTTATGTTTGTTACATTGGAAAATCTGACAATAAAAACATGAAGGGCCTAGCATAGGCCATAAAATAATGGTTATTTCTTCGTCGAGTACTTACCTTTGCACTCTATGTTTAAAACACAAATTGATATTCCTGGGGAACTATTCTCACAACATTCAAAGGTTTTAACAAACCTTGCATACAACATATAATGTTGACTTACCATGTTGGACAAAGCTACTTTACTCTTTGGTACCACAAGCTTGATATCAAAAGTTGCCTTAACTGCAGGCTCATCCCAACATATGAATGCCCGACGTGCATCAGTTGCCTGTAAGAAAAAAATGTAACGAAATGTCAATGTCTATCATGCTACAATAGTACACAGATAGCATACAAGGTTGTATAGTCCCTGTGTCAGACAGGAAATGCAGGTTTCAGAATTGTACAAATTCAAAGAGCATAATTTCCTTAAAGCTCTAGAAGTTGTTGGAAATATTGCAGTTGGGTTATGTTTGCTTTCTGGTTTGAAAGAAAGACTCACATTTTTGACTGTTTTTTGATGCTCTATTTGTTTACGGTTTTTCATCCCTATTTTATGTTTATTGCTTTATGAAGCTAATACATACAGTAAAGTAAGACAAAAGAGAGCAGGAAACCAATAAATAAATAGTAATATAAATTAATTATGTTTTCACTTATATCCATTTTCCATGAATTTTTGTTTTTATTATCTGAATATAAGCCAATATAGTAATATCGTCACAGGAGGCACAAAGAAATACAACCGTAATTATAGTACACAATGATGTGGCAAAAACAAACAAACTAGTCACTCGTCGCAAAAATCGATTTTTAGTTATTAATACAGTGTTAACAAGCAAAATGAGAGCTATAAAACGGTAAAAGAATCAATTAAATCCAACATTTCGTTATGAAGTTACGGAGTTTAAACATAAAGCTGTTTAAAGAACAATATTTGAGAAATCAGTCTTCAATGTTAATTTTAGGCATTTCTTAGGCAGAAACCATCACAAAAATTGTTGAAAAATTTTATTTTAACATTGGAAGTGAGGAAAATAACAGCATAGCATGATGTATAGATATATAAAGATTAGTTTAGGGCAATAAAATAGATTTTTAAAATTCTGACATTCAAGCATGTTTTGGCCATTATCTCTGAAACAGGATTTGCGACAAGTGACTGGTTTGACCTGTCTTTGCCACATATGAATTGCTTTTTCCTAAAAATACTTTTTTCAATTTAAGATAATAAATTATTTGTTTCTATGCCTCTATCTACACTATAAAGTTTTCTTTGACAATATATAGTATTCATATGCCTATATATGGTCATGATGTGATGTCATCATGACTATATTTAGCCATGTCGCATGTTTTTGTCAAATAAAATTTGAGTCTGGATAAAGAAATTTCCAAAATAAAAGTACAGTACCTCAAATTGGGTGACAGCACAGTATCTATCTTTCCCATCGACTTCATACTTGCTCCTATAGAAGCCTTTCATCTTGTCATTTAATTCTCCCACATACTCCAGATGGATTTCTGCAGACCCAAGTGGCAATGGGCTTACAAACTTCAAAGTGACCGTCTCCTCTTCCTTGCAGTAAGAAATTTCACTTATTGCAATATCTTATCAATAATAAAGAATCAATGATTTAAAAAAAAGATAAAATTTTAATTGAGAAAAGCATTATAAAAAATTCCCAGTATGACATCTGGCTACCAAATACCAAAAAAATATATCATGATGTTCTTGGGCTGCCATTATTGTTACTTACTTCCAAATCTAGTAATTTTTTCTACGTGCCCTAATATATATAAGTGTGTGATACAATGGGTGACCCCATACCCACTCTGTGCATAGTCATAACTGAAAACTCCCTAATATGAATTTTGCACGAAATCCAGAAGAATTAAAATTAATAATTTAATATTATATTTTTTCATCAATAGTATAGACAATTAAAATAACAAAAATAATGTCTCACCATTTCCACCTGCTATGGACACAACACTGGAAATTTTAATATCAACACAATTCAAAGTTACCTCAGAAGTCTCCTTTTTTACCTGTTTTTTTTTTTTTTTTTTTTTAAGGAAAGAAAAAAATTACATTTATTTGAGTTTTCAGAGAAATACATATATGGTGTACGCAAAAGATTGTTTCAAACAATTCCATGATTTGCAAAATTCTTGCAAGGTTAGGCCTACTGAAGTCCTAGTAAGTCAGAGGCCTAACTAGGGCGTCTGGCTAGGCCAACTGATACCGTATCCTCTTGATGAATGTTCAAGCGGATGCCAGTTCGAGCGGATGCATTTACTTCAAACTATAACAAGGGCGAATTTATCATCGCCCTATTCTTGTATTTGTTATAAAAAAGCTTGGTGCACTAAAGTTCTGAAATGTTTTTGGAACTTTTTTATTTAAATTATTCCATATTTCAATACAGTCTTGGCAAATCTGACTACCAGATGGCTGCTAATAAGCACTTATATTTTAAAACTAAAGAATTGCGCATGTTGTCAATGTATGGTTTTCTCTCCAGTTGGGGTTTTGTATTTAAAAAAGCAAATTATTTTTTTACATTAAATATTTATACAAAACATACTCTTATTACAAATTATATTTGTAATTAAATTTTAGGCCTATATTTGTAAATGGGAGTAACTTCCTACAATTGTAATTGTTATTCACCATAGAAATTTACATTATTTTTACGTATCTAGGTGTCAGAAGGTGCACAAATCATTGGTGTAGTAGTGTGACACAGGGGCGAATCCAGTAGGGGCACAGGGGGCTTGAGCCTCGGCCAAATGCAAATTGTTAGCTTAAAATAGGACATTTTAAAGTAATTCGTACATAATTGGCACGGTCTTTTGTTCACACAAGTGGATCTATTCCCGCTTAAACTAGCATCCGCTCAAAGTAAATTCTGCTCGAATCCGCTCTTCGCTCTAAGTGTCATCCGCTCGAATTGACTGGTTCCCCTCTTGATCTATTTTACCTACCAATCATTCATCAAACTGTTAGGCCTAGCCTAGGGGAGGGGGCGCTAGCCTACGAGGCCTGCTTAATTTTCATTTAAAAGAAAAACGAAAGCATTCTTTCTCATACAATAATTTAATTTGTCTGCCTTGTTGACATATGGGAAAAATGATCTAGGCCAGGACGGTCTAGTAGACAGCCATTATCGGCCACTAGTAGCCTAGGCCTACCTTTCCAGGCTTTATTTAGTTCTAGCTAGGGCCCTAGGCCCAAGCCAAGGTAAAGCTAGGCCTACACTACAGGTCTAGGCTAGGCCGCTCGCTCGCTAGCTAGGCCTATGCCTAGGCCTAACATTTAAAACTCACGTTAACAGTTATAACTTCTTTCCCTTTGAAGGTAAAGGCTTCTAGATCTGGTTGAAGTTCAAGATAATAATTTTGTGGAACAAGGTCAAGTGCTAGACGATTGAAAGACTTCTTTTCTGCCATTTTCAGGAATTTTTAGCCTTAACTACAACTTTCTTCTTCTACAGCAGGAATTTGCCGCATGACACGAGTTGAGCTATGGGGTGCAGTTGTCAACAATTGCGTTCCGAAATAGAGCTCAACAAAAACAAACGCGTCGTACGCGTTGAATGTTATACATTATACAGTATATAACAATCTTATAATGAATTTATTTTGCTTATTATAATTAAACTGGAAGAATGCCATATAGAACCCCTTTAATAAAAAAGGGTTTTTTTATTTTTATGATTTCTGTAATTTGCATAGATCTAATCTAGTCAGTGTATAAGTTTAATAAATTACAGTGGCGGATGCAGGAATCCGATATAGATGGGAGTCCATGGAGGGAGAGCTGGTTGGGGGAGGGGGAGGGTTAATGGTCAAAATTTATGAGTATGGAACCAAATTTATGACTGGAAATTGTACTCTCATACTTATATTTTAATTATTATAATTATCATTTTTTTCTACATTTTTTTATAATTAAAAAAAAAATAGGGGAAGGGTTGGCCTGCTGGCCCCTCTTGAATCCGCTACGATTCTTATATAATACAGAACGATTAGGCCTATTAATATACAGAAGATTAATACAAAATACATAATTTTATTGTAACTCAGATCTATGACCATTTTTTTAAAAGTTTGTGTTCAGAATATGCATAACACACACAGGTTTTACACATTCATTCCATATAGGCCTATACATTTGTGTATATTTTGTATCAATATTATTAAATTTGTGATCCGTTTAAAATGTTTATCAATTATATTGAAATTGATAACATTTCAAACAAATGTGAAGAAGTGATTAAACGAGTGTCGCAAAATTACATGATTACATAGCTTCCAAATTGGATTCTATCTGGAGCACAGTATATTAAATTACAAACAGATATCCATATTCAAGATAGTACAAAACATACTCTAAGTATCGAAATGCACGCCATCGTGTCGGGATTCAATATTTCGGCATTAATTATGTCATCATCAGGGGGAGAGGGAATATCCATATTCTATATCACTGTGCACCAGCAGTGCCAAGTGGGTCCATACCACTGGATAGAGCACAGTGTATCAAAATATAAACAAACATTAAAATACAGATGATATCTCTATTCTATATCACTGTGCTCCAATGAATATGGTAGATATTTACTTCTCTCCAACACCCTCCACAAAAGCTGAAACCTCCTATACTAGCCTATTCTTACAATAGAAATGCGTAAGAATGTTGCATTTCTTTGTACTTCAGGGAGATTTCAATATACAGTAAATGATAGCAGATAATATTGACCTAAATTAAAATTCCATAAATTGTAGAGAACATTATTTGTTTGCACCTAGACAACTACATTGAGTAAAAAACTAGCACGAATCACAAAATCCTCATGCTCAGCAACGTGTAGGCCTTTTCAGCTTACCTCAATCTGATAGTCATATTTTTGGTATTATCTATACGCTCATTAAAACAGTCAATAAAATTAAGAAGAAAAAAAACCTATAGGATAGCACTAGAAACATAATATATATAACTAGAGCACTTTCCGAGAGTGTATACCTTCACCCTCATCATAAGTCTTCCCTGTCAAAAATTCCCACGCATCTTTTCCCTTTGAAGAAAAGAAAATTAAGTATGATAACAAAATCTCGACGTCCACCGGGATTCGAACTTGGGACCGTGTGGCTAGGTCTTATAGACAAAAAGAACGCCATAACCAACATCACGAATGCATTATTAGTTATACCAATACGGTAATAATTGAGAATCTTCAATAAACCATGACAAACCATTATAAAATGTTTTCTTCAGATTCATTGATCAGTTTTTTTTTATATGCTGGGATGGGATGCTCGATTTAAGAATCCCCACATCTACTCCGGAACGTCACCAAAATTGCATACTTTTGTCCTTGGCTATGACGAACCCTTCCTGAGAGGTTTTCAGATGCACTTAAACGGTCCTCATATTCACAACCCTACTCCAGATCGTCACCAAAATTTAATTATTTCTTCCTTGGACCATCAAACCATTCTAGAGAGTTTTGTTTAGATCTATTGTTAGCGTTTGTGATATTTAGATATGATCTTGGACATTCGCACTTTAAGTGTCCCCCAAATTCACACCCAAACCTGGATCGTCACTAAAATTTAATTATTTCTTATTTGTAACTCGGTTAACTCTTCCAGAAAGTTTGAATCAGGTTAGCTGATAATTTTGAGATATCTGGTCTGGGACGTTTCCCTTTAAATGGTCTTCATATCCACACCCTACTCCGGATATCATCACTAGAATTTGATAATTTCTTCCTTGACCCACGACAAACCATTTTAATGAGTCTCAATCAGATCAATTAATCAGTTTTTGAGATATTTAGGTCTGAGAGGCCCTTTAAATGACCCCCTCCTCCCAATTGGAGGATGTTGCGTGTTGCCTTTTTTATGAGAACTTTTTGACAAGTTGACTTAGATGAAGGTGTTAAGTACACCCTTTAAAAAAAACAAAAAAACTAGTAAAAATTTGGTGAGGGTCTTTTTTTAAATTTTTTTAACTTTCCAAAGGGTGGGATTTGGCGTTTCATTAAGGCCCTATAAAAAGTATCAGTTTATCACCCTATCTAAACTGTAAAGGCGACGAGGGAGGGAGGTTTTTATTTGTTTAAAATTTTGCTAAAGCCAAATATCGACCCTTGGTTTGTTTACTGGTGCATTGATATTCAAAGAAAAATACATGATTAAGATATACAAACAATATTTACTAATTCCTTATGAAAAAAAATTTTTTTTTTATTGGACCTATAAATTTAAGTTTTGACCAATAGGAGGGCATCATCGCAGCTCTATTATATTTTCCTGAGTAACATTACAACACAACATAAACTTGATGTATCGTTCATAGAGCTCAATGACCAGTGGGTTAGTGATATAACGATTAAAATTTGGGTTGATCGTATATCTGTTGAAGGAAACTTTATTGAGGTCATGTGAAGAGAGTTTAAGAACAAGTGAAGTGTGCAGTGCGAGAAAATGTCTTCAACGCGTCTAATTGTTTTGTTCAACATAATTGTTTTTGTTACCTTATTATGTAATTCTGGATTGTAAACAAGAAAAAATTTTTAAGCCTGCTAAGATGATCCGACGAAACGTTCTTGTCTTTCCCCCCTCGGGGGCAGAGAAACTATGTTATGATTTGCAAGTTATAGATGGCGAAAAGGGTAAATCTGGCGGAGGTGCATGATGGGTCATGGTGTGATCTTATCACTGTACAAAATTTATTAAAAAAATACAATGCCACAAAAATCTCATGTCAATACTTTATTAGTAAACATAATACAGTAAAGCAGTACTGTATAGGGCATAGACACGCACTCCCACTGGGAGCTTATTTACCAATACTTGGCAGGAGGATGTTGGGTGTTGCCTTTTTTATATGAGAACTTTCTGACAAGTTGACTTAGGTGAGGGTGTTATGTACACCCTTTAAAAAAAAATAAGAACTATTAAAAATTTGCCTATATGCTCAGTGTTCTTATTTTTTTGCCGATTTCAGGCTCAAAATGTTCTTATTTTGTTCTTATTTTTACATACTTTTCAAACATATAAAAGTATTATTGTTGTAGCAGTATATTACTGCACTGTATTATAGAGGGTATTACATAGTAAAACTTACTGCAAATAAGGTAACAGATTATAGTTGTTGGTTTTTCTATTTAAAAAAAATAAAAACCTAATTCAACATTTTAACTCTGCCTCAATTTGTACTTATTTTGTTCTTAATTTTTAAGCAATTTCAGCCTCATTGCTCTTATAAAATGTGTTCTTATTTAAAAGAAAGTGTACTTTATTGAAGTGTTGTCATGAAGTGATGAGCATTTCTATAGGTGAGGTGATTGAGCAATCTTAAAAGCACCAACAAAAAGAATACAAGAACTATCATTACAGTTTAAAAAATTTATTTTATATAGTGGAAAATCAAAATACAGTATACAAGTAATGTTAAATCATTTTCAATATATCATAATTTGAATGATTGAAGAAACATGATTTCATGCACATGAAAGTGGCATTTTCACAATTAAAATGTATGATGTATAAAATGTTTTAATATAGAGCAAAATCTTCACAATAATCATACATACAGTACATCAAAGTGTTAAATGCAATTTAAAAAAGACATTTAAAAAAATTTTTAATGAAAGGTTTCATTTTTGTTGAACCATAACAATACCTCCATAGTTGAAGCAAGTGAAAAAACTTATTCTTACTAATGGATCCAATTTTTTTTAAATGGGGGGGGGGGCATGCATTTGTATTCTATTTTTTTCTTATTTCAATACATAGCATTGGTATGTATCATCATTTAAAAATGTAGTTGCAAAATGTGGAAGGGCGCACCAGGAAGATGTAAAAAAATATTTTTTACATCTCCCTGGGAGCACATTCCCCCATTGGATCCACCCCATTACCTGAATGTTTCAATTGCAATGTCTAAAAAAAAAAATCATGTACCTTGGCTTGGCAGGAAAGAAAAGTAGAGAATAAAAACAAAAAACATGAACAGGGATAAAGGCTCTTAAATATTTACAATGATGTTTGTTTAAAGAATACTCAGTGGTGGGACCCTTTGTAATAACTCAACAGACGCTATGTCATGATACTAAATACGTAACTGTCAGTTGTAGGTTTCCGATTTCATCCTTCAGTCAGTTGATCACGATTTAACCATTCAGGTAAGAGTAGGTTTTTACCACTTGTTACAACCATATGATTTTGTTTTCTGATGTACTCTTTTCTTGTTCACAAATTTCAGAATACATAGTATCTTAAATGTTATGTTAAAATAATAATATTTACTTGTTGCAAGACCTATAAATAATAATTATTTTGTTATGTTTCCATTAAATTTAATAATGCATGATCATGATCATTTTTTTCTCACACCATTTATTCAAATAATTCATACTGAAGACCTTTGTTTTTACCTCATCTTATTTTGACATTTATGGCATTTAATTTTGACACATGAAATACACAAATACATACGTGTTCATTTGTTTATCTTAAATTATTCATTTCTTATTTCATTTGTTTATCATCCCTAATTGAATTGATATTTAACTTTCTTAACATTTGATTTCAATTTATAAAATGTTCTATTTGTCTTCATTCAATATCCGAGTCTTTTATGTTACAGTAATTAATTTATTCGGAAACTACACATTTTTAAACAGTGGCACACTTCACAACCGTGAACATGCGCCCAAAAGAAATACAGTACACAATTTAAAAAAAAATTAAAACAATGCAACTAACATAATTATAAAAGGCAAAAAAAGAAATGACCAACTAAAGATAATAAAGAATACAAACAAAGTGTATGAAAAAAAACCATTAAACTAAATATGTATATAAAAATTATATGCGTATATTATACATGTGTAAGGATATGATAGTGGGATATTTGATGTCTTTAAATGTTTCTGTGGTAAAACAAAAAAAATAATGATAGGAATTGATTTTTTTTTACCTAATCTAAAAGATATGTATATAAAGAAATATTTTTTGTAAAATTTGTGACTTTGACTCATTTATTAATTGCAAATACTTGCAATTCCATAATAAGGTTTTTAAGAAAAAAATTAGAATTCTTGAATGAATCAGCCAGTTCCATCAAGCATACTATGGACAGTTGAAAGAAAAAGAGAAATTTGAAAGATATTGCGACAAAGAGAACCATAATGATGGCTATTGCTACTAAAAAAAAAATATCGTTTGCTGCAGAAGAAACAACTTGGTATTGGTTATAAATCTCAGTACAGGGCAACTAAACAGAAAAGTAAACATGAATGGGAAAAAAGAAAAGAAGTGAAGTGACACCCTGAATGAGGAAACTGTGACTCAAGTAGAAGCATTTTTCAATAGAGGAGACATTGCACGAGACCTGCCAAACACCCGCAGTGTTAAAAAGACAGGAACCACTGTAGAATGCAGAAAAGTATTGGAATATACATTAAGAGGAGCCTACAAGAAGTAAAAAAATGAAAATCCACAATAGAAGCTGAGTTTTAGTAAATTCAAGCAGTTAAAGCCAAGGTATGTAGAAACCATGAACCATCATAAGTGGAAATCATGCTTATGCGAACACTGCATAAACATAGAATTTAAACTCCAATCATTGTCTACATTTTGCAAACGCAGGAAACTAAGCACCATTGATGGTGAACATGTAGCATCAGAACTTACTCTATGTTCAAAGGAAGAAAATTGCCCTTTTAAGAAGAAATGTCTTGACAGGGAATGTAATAAATGTGGTGTACATCTGCTTGATGATACGTTTAACCAGGGAGTTGTTATAACAACTCCCTGGTTTAACATACTTTTAACGAATTATGCTGAAGCTGAAATAAGTTGGCAGCAATGGGAGACCACAGAAGTGGAATTTAATGATAAAAAAGTTTCAAGAATGATGGAAAAAAGCAAGAGTGGCACCATACAGGACCTAAGTCTTGAGTTAAAGAAAGAGCTTACACCTTTCTCTAAGCATTTATTCAATATGCTTTTTGGCAGTGGAGGCAATATGACAACTTATCTAAAAATGTCCCGCAAAATTGGGTCGTCTTTTGTATGGACTATGCGGAAAACTATACGTGCAGATCGCAAGATGAAGCGCAAGGGGTGCACTGGTGCAATGTTCAGTGCACCATTCATATTGTTGCCCTGTAGATGGCTGGGAAAGTGTAGTTACAGATTCCTTATTTTACATCAGCGATGACCTTAAACACTGCTATCATGCTGTTCAACATTTTAATGGATTGGCTATACAACATCTTCAAGCCAGTGGTATACCTATTAATATGCTTATTCATTTCACTGATGGAGCTCCTACCCAATATAAGAGTAAGATAAATTTCACAGATGCATCCTTTTCAAATAATGACTTTGGATTTGTCACAGAAAAACATTTTTTTGGAAGTCATCATGGAAAGGGTACTTGTGACAGGGAAATAGGTGTGCTTAAAAAACAAGTCGCCCTAGATGTAAATGCGAGAAAATGCATTGTTAATAACTCTTATGACTTGTACTTGTATGGAAAGAATAAACTAACACGTCCAAAAAATGAAGATCATGTGCATGCAAAACGTTCCTTCCACTTGTTAAGAAGAGTGATGTTAACCGTGGAAGGCCAGAACGGGTGAATGTGAAAACACTTAAAGGTACTCAGCAACTACATTCAGTGCGTGGTACACAGCCTTATATGATTAGTTACTGAGAAAGATCCTGCTTTTGTAATGCTTGTGTCCAAGGTCATGGAGAATGTTCTACAATTGACATTTCAGGTGTTTGGAGCGAGGCATGTTTTAGCAAGAAACGATTCAACCCTTTAGTTGAAGTTGATGGGCATCAGAATGAAGATATACCTGAACCTGACCACATACATGACGAATAGCAAAAGGGCATGCCTGACACTGACAGTGAAATACTGGACATAGGAACTGAAGACAAACATGTAAAGTAAGTAACCTACAAATATAAACAATAGTAATTTTGCTACTTCATTGACACATTACGTGAATACTGTACATTAAATATTTATTTAATATACTGCAATTATCCTACATTAATAGTAATTTTGCTACTTCATTGACACATTACGTGAATACTGTACATTAAATATTTATTTAATATACTGCAATTATCCTACATTAATTGTAATACAAGTAATTAATCACAGCTGTTTGTTCTGTCTTTTGTAGAATGATGCAAATTGGTACGTGGGTGCAGGTTCCATTTGATTCAGGAATTAAAGGAGAGAAGGTCACGTATATTGGAATGGTGAGAACAATAGAAAAATTGTTTCATCCTTTTAGGTTCACATATACATTTCTCATTTACAATAGAAAATTTGTGATAATAAATCAAATGTAATTAAGTAGTAGGCTACCCATTCCTTTGTTCCATCTTTTTGAAATTTTTGTAGCCATTTCTATGACTAACAATTATGTCATCGGATGTTCCATTATTTTTTCTTTTAGGTTTGTAATGTTGATGAAGATGAGGTGGAGGTGAAATTTATGTGGAGCAGAGGAAAATACTTTACTTGGCCACAAATTGATGATATTGATGATATTGCTTGGGTGAAGTCGGATGATGTAAAGACTCTGGAACCACCTATTATTAATTCAAGAAACCAGCATTTTTTTTTAAATTTCAAAATTTGTTGTTCAAACTTACCATGTTACTATATGAACTTTTGTGCAACAGTAAACAAATGAGGAAACTTTTTTACAAACTTTTATCAGCTTTATTTTCATAAAAATTGTAAAATAATTTCATACATAAGACAGGTATTGCTATTAGTTAGTATTTATTTATTTTATTCTGTCTTTCTACTGCATGCACTTTCAGTACTTGTGTACTGTTTTTCAAAGTGGTATAGTTTCATAAAATACAAAAGTTAAAAGAAAAGTAATTAAAAAACATACATATATATAAATAGATATCATAATAAAAGTGATTAAGAATTAAAAGAGTTTTTAAAAAATATAATAGGCATGTTCATGAAATTTGTTGTTGTTTCGTGTGGAAGTTCATTCCACAACTTTGTTGAACGATACAAAAAAGTTCTCTTGCCTTGACAGTTATTCCATTGTGGTACAAAAAGGTTATTATGGGATTGACTACGTGTACATTTTGAATGTGATTCGATATTAAATTTAAATTTAGATGATAAATAAGATGGCGCATACCCTTTTAAACATTTAAAAGTCATTAGGCTATCTGTTCATTCCACCTTACATGTAGACGTTTCCATGCAAGTGAACTTAACATAACATCAACGGAAGTATAAATATCAACAGACAAAACAATTCTACATAATCTGTTCATTTGAACTTGTAAACAATTAGAATATTGAACATTACAATTTGACCAGACACAACAACAATAATCAAAAAAAGGTAATACTAAGGACTTAGCAAGCATTTTAAGAGTATGGGATGGAAGTAGGTATTTTATACGGCGGATGACACCAATACTCTTAGACAAATTTGAAGATAATTTATTTATGTGGTCTTTCCAAGTTAGTACAGGAGCAAAAGTTACACCTAAGTATTTAAAAGAATCAACTCTTTCAATAATATCACCATTCAAATTAAGTGAAATATCTTTAAATTTAGGAAGAATGTAGTTTGTTCCAAATAACATTAATTTTGTTTTCTTTATATTAATAATTAATTTATTTTCATTGAACCAGTCAGCTATTTTAGTCAAACAAGAATTTAGTTCTTGTTGTAGAGTGACTGGGTCAGATGAGTTACAAAGTATATTGGTGTCATCTGCATACATAACAACTTTACAGGACATTACATCAGGTAGAGAATTTACATAAATTAAAAATAGTAAGGGAAGGTGCTAAACATTTCCCTAGCTCAAAATCAATCATTTCTTTCACATCTGCAATATCAATGATATTTTTTACTTGTTTTGAAGGCAGATTGCAAGGTTTACCAGAAGCAGATGCATACTCTTCAGAATCATGAGCACTTCCAGCTTTGGGAGCCGGCTTCGGTTTTTTGCTACCACCCATCGAATTTGCAAGTATGGTATGCAGTAAAGCTAGCTGAATTAGATTCTGGAGACTTTTCTAAGTTCGTAATTCTTTCTTCTAGACTAGTTATCTTATCATTAGTCTTATTAATGTCAAAATGTAATGAGTCTCTAATGAGGTCAGACAGCTTACCGATCAGTTGTTCTTGTACAACACTTGATACAGCTGCGGAGATTTTCTTCATAAATAAGGAGTCAGGTGCTAAACATTTCCCTAGCTCAAAATCAATCATTTCTTTCACATCTGCAATATCAGTGATATTTTCTACTTGTTTTGAAGGCAGATTGCAAGGTTTACCAGAAGCAGATGCATACTCTTCAGAATCATGAGCACTTCCAGCTTTGGGAGCCGGCTTCGGTTTTTTGCTACCACCCATCGAGTTTGCAAGTATGGTATGCAGTAAAGCTAGCTAAATTAGATCCTGGAGACAGGTGTATGCCTAGCTGCAGTGTGTGAGGCTTGAACGGCAATTTGATTAGATTGTTACCTAACAATGCAATTCCAGGAGCGATGCTCAAACACGTCCGTTCATCACGACGACTATTTAGTTAAGGATAATCTTGTGAAATATAGTCCTTTTGTTAGTTAATTATTACATTAAAATCAGATTTTTAGAATTTGTATTAAATTCAAATTTCAAAAAAAAAAAAGAATGTTGATATTATGTAAGTTACGGTGTCCAACCCTTTGGGTATAGAAATTATGCTTCTTCTATATTTTTTTTTTACAGATTAAGCTTTAAAAAGTTTAAAGAACATTAATTGATGAAATGTATAACTATCTCAATGTTGTTAAAGTAAAAGTTGAATATTAACATAAAGATAGGACACCTTGTGAGTGCGTTGAAGGCTTTGTGTGACAAATGTACAAGTGAAGCTATCTTCCCAATGCTTTTTTCTAAAGAGGTATGTTTTACTCTAATAAATAAATAAAAAATTTAGTCTATATGTCATACTCTGTTAATGGGCACCATGACCCAGTATCATGTCCTTACACATATATAAATACACATACACAGCTATAGATGTGAGGGTGTAATTTGTACATGCCATCTGTTTAACTAATTATAGATAAGTTATGTTATAGCACTACCATGATATCCTTCCACCACAGATCTAGTGCAAACTATATTTGTTATACAGTATTTTGTAAACTCGATTTATTGCCATATTTCATTTATGATAATATTGATAATACTTAATTATTAATTATTTAAATTTATAACGTTTGATTTACTATTATCACGCTGAGCGGATTAATTCCTTTTACGAACTGCGTCGGAGAATGCTAGGGTTTGGTATGCTTGCCCTTTTTCTCTCTCTCTCTGGACCAGTTAAACTGTCAAGACGTGATATGTTAATTGTCTGATGTTCATTGCTTTAGATAGTGTTATTTTAATCGTTTTACCATTGTAGAGTGCATTGCTTGTAATGCAGATGTAAACTGTCATGTTTCTGTCTCGTTGTAACAATAGCTGGAGTGTTGTGTTGGGTTTCACCTTCTTTTATGGTGGTGAAACATTGATTTGATGTTAGGTTTATAAATAAACACAATCGTGACAATAATTGGATTTCTGTCTCCAGGTGCCTTATATGTGTTTTATGAGTTTGCTCTCCCACTCTCTATTTCGTACTCAATAACAACGGACACGTTCCGAAGGTCACATATACATACATTTACAAGGTATTGTATATAACATTTTTCTATGTGAATTTTACCCTCTTTTCCTTTTTATATTTTTAAGATGTTTATTGAAGTTTTTATTTTATTTTTGTGTGGTATTTTTCCTGTTTGTCTAATTTTTTTATTCGATTTATATTGTTAAGCTTCAATTTGTTTACAAATTGCAATTAAGATTACTTTGAATTGAACTGAATAACAATCAAACTCAGCTGAGCAAAACCTGGGGACATGTTAACAACACCAAAGGACATGCAAGGAAGACATGCACTTGCCCACAAGATGTCTGATGACTCAAAAAACCTTATCACATCCTACTGTCAGCCATTATCGGCATGAACATGCACCACTGATATTTGGGTACACTTAGTGACAGACGTCGGGACTTATGTAGATCATTTGCCAAAAGCCTCTGTAAGACTCCTCTAAATTACAAGCTTTGTTAACTTACAACCCTTCTCCCTATAATACTAGAAACAAAAACATTTATGTTGAAACGTTTTGTAATTCCAAACGTCACTATTGTTGTCCTTTTCATTATTTAATTAGAATGTTAAATGATTAGAAATTCACTGACAACCGAGTGGACAAATTTGCAGCAACTCAATCACAATGCAACGAAAAACGAATTCAAGAAATTAGAAAAACAATCAAAAATTGTGGAACTAATGAAACACAGAATCCAAGCATGAAACTATTAAAAGCAACGCAACATGAAACGCAAATAATGCTGGATGTATCCAAATACATATCCAAGAAGACCAACCTGGAAGAGCATCATGTGGATGTTCTTGATGTGTTTTTCTTGATTGTAAATTTAAAACTCAATTCAGCTCTTTTGCTGTGATGTTTTAATTGTATTTGTGTTGAACTTTCAAAATAAATACCATACAATAACAACTAAGAGAATATCTTCCACCAGAATCTAAAAATATGTGATATGTTTAGTGACTTAGGAAGAAGCAATTGTTTGGGGACGAGAAACATATAAACACATTGTCAGAAATACATTAGCTTTGCTAAGCTAGGTGGAGAAGAATGCGAGTCTTGCTTACAATTTGAAAAATATAAGGAAAACATAAGACACACAGATGATTCAGAATGCACCGTATGCTCAGAATGGGAATGCCACAAAGACCGAGCAAATATTGCATGAAGATGGTACCAATTAGAAAAAGAGTGAGTGAGACTTGAAAATGAGGCTGTTTGCTCCATCGATACGCAAAAGGTAATAAATGCTGCCAAGTATCTCCAGGGTCAAAAGCTGCGTATTCACCAGACGACTTGTGCCAATTCCACATGACAATTGCACCAATAGGCGGAGAAAATGTAAGAACGACCCTATCATTGGTGTTGTTTGGACAGAAGCCATGACTGGACGGAATTCTGAAGACGTTGAGAGTATATGAATAGTACTACATTCAGAGACAAAAAAAAAATCATTTTTAATGTGTCAAGGCACATCGGACAAATACACAAGGTATCACACAATCATTTTATATGGATAATTGTAGTGCACAAAGCAAGAAAAAGACTTTGTATACTGAGATGGTTGCCAAAGCTAACAAGCTTGGAGACCCAGAGGAAATCATTTTCAGGCACCTTGAACCAGGCCACACCTTTATGTCTGCCGATTCATTTCATGCCCAAGTCAAGATTTTGTATCAGTCGTCAATGTAAAAGAATCTGCATTACCAATGGAAACATCTGAATTTTTGCTTTATAAAAATGGTCTCAGCATGGCAAATACACCAACAAGCCTTTGTATTGTAGTGCGATAAGCAGGAAGTTAATGATAATTAATGTTAATAGTAATCAGTAAAATGCATTCAACAACATTATGAGTATTACAGACAAATGTATGACTTTGTTGGCCATTTGAAATGATAAAAATTATTAACAATTTTAAAATGCTCCTGCTATGCAATGTTCTCTGTAAATAGTTAGCTTAAAGTGAGAATATGTTTTTATTATGATATTTGTAAATACATTTGTCAGAAAACCACAACTTCCTATGTTTGCTTCTTTTTGTATGGTAATTTGTAAAGTCACTAGTGAAAAAACCACCAGAAAAATAAGTACTTGACATAAGAATGTTACCAGATGTAAATTGGGATGAATTTAAAAAAAAGCAGCAAACTAATGACAGCTTGAGTGCAATTAGAGTATGCAAGTCAAAAATAGTGTCTAAATAACAGCAGATGCAGTCCATGGTTGAAACAATTAGATAATGTTGATTTTGCAGAGGACACTCCCAATGGAAACACACACTTCATGGAGCAACCATGGCAACCACTGATCTAGAATCAAACCAAAATGTCTATCTTACTCATCATTTACTCATCTTAGCTCCACACATGTGATTGCTATAAGCATGACCTGACATGGACTTACCATGCAATCAAGGTCAAGTGGATGTCACAAATCTGCAAACCACTAATTACAGTACATGTCAAGATGATCAGAGGTACTGGTATAGGTATTTATAATGCACCTCTTTTTGGTTATGAAGTGCAGTTCTTTTCCCTGGTCATTGGGTCCACATGCTAAGTGTTGCTGCAGGTTCCCATTTATACTCCTGGGTAGAGAGAAGCAATGCAGATAAAGTGCCTTGCTCAAGGGCACAAGCAAAATGCACAGCCAGGGATTGAAACCCTGACCTCGAGGTTGGAAACCAAACCATTCCTGCTGCGCCAGACTATTTCCACACGCATACGCATCTTCCATACACACTTTGACAATGATTATCTGGGATGATGTTTGTAATGTGTTACAATGACGATGAAGAATGTTCTAATCAGCTCTTGAACAAACTCAGATATTCTTCCACCAACTTAGTTTAATTGGCCAAAGTAAGTTTATTAATTGTTTATAATTTAGATAGTATGATTAATATGCTCAAAGGGACAATCAGAGTTGGTGGTCAGCTTGGTGGTAGACTATGCAAGTTTGAGAATAACGATTCAAAACCACATCCAATTGTACTGGATCCTTCATATCACATTACCAAGCTGTTGATAAGGAAGGTACAGTAGACAGCTCTGAATTTAGTCATCAGGCAGGACACAAACTAATATTTGCAAAATTACGCCGTAGGTATTGACACTCAAAGGTCGAAGTATGGTAAAATCAATGATAAGAAAGTGTACAGAATGGCGAAGAAGGCAGACGTACCAGTAATGGCCAATTTACCCAATAGTAAGATAGCAAATTGGAAAGCCGGCTTTTTACTTGAGGAGTTGACTGCTTTGGACCAATGAATATTAAAGTAAGGTGGAGCACTGAGAAACGCTGGGGAGTTTAAATGCATGACTACATGGTCAGTACACCTAACAGTCATTGATAGTATTAACACAGACTCATTTCTCATGGAGATTTTTTGCCCGACGAGGAAAACCAAAGGAACTGTACTCTGACTGTTGTACAAATATAGGAGGAGCTAAACAGAGCTATGTAAATCATTCAAAGCTATGAGTGATTTATTTATTTATTGCACATCCAACAGTGTATACACCAATTACAGGATGAAAATATAAAATATAAAAACTTACACAATATCAATGGAAAACCTAAAGTTATTTTACAGACTCAAATGTGATAGATTTAAACTGAGAGAAACTACAATGAAAAATATCAAATTCAGGATAATTACAAACACAATTATTATAGAACGAAGACAGTCTACCAAAAATACCATTTTTACAAACATTAACACGTGAGAATTGTACATTTAAAATAGGCTTAGAACGAAGTCTACGAACAGGGACATTAAGATAGAAATTAGAAACAATATTACAGGTAAACCTTGAATTTAAACACTTATGATGACTTAAGACAGAAGCTTGCAAATCACAAGTTTTGATGGCCCTGTTTAATTTCTAGTATTTTATATGTAATTTTATGTTACTTTCATTATATTATTGTTCTTTCAATAACATTTTTTTTTCCTACTTGTATGTAATTAGTTTTAAGAGTAGACTTAGAGATGCTTGTCAGAAAACTAGTGATAATTCGAAAGATACACAGGGCAAGATGAAATCTGTGTTTGACAGGAATGCTAGGAATAGAAACTTAAATACAGGAGATAAGGTGTTTGTACTATCCCTATCCCCAACCAACCATTCCAAGTTTCTAGGTCCGTACGTAGTTAAGGAAAAACTTACCGATATGAACTACACCATAGCAACCCCAGGGAGAAGGAAGAGCACACAATTGTGCCACATTAATAATGTATGTTAAAAGCATATCATGAACAAAATAATACTCTAGGTTAAATTATGGCTAATGTTTCTAAAAATTATGAAGTAACAAATGAGATCACTAATGAAGATAATGGTGGTGGTGTAAGACAGTAATGGTGATTGTGGGGCAAAATTGCACAATTCAAATGTTATTGATAACTTAGATGAACCTAACCGACATTGTAACGAACTGTGCTAAGTTATAATTTTGTTTGATGTTAATGAGTTTAGTTAAGGCACCCTCTGACGCCTTGTTGTTAGGGTACCATATTTCTACGAAGAACTAGGCCTATTACCAATTGATGCATAAATGATGTAAGTAATTATATCTTTAATTAGTTATTATTCAATTAACCATATGCTTCAGTCTAATTATTATTTTTAGAATCACCTGATAGTACTGTGGTAACAATATGATGTTTAGTAGTATACAGTACTGACCAGCTAGAAGTTACGGTAGGCCTAGGCTATGGCACCCGTACTGGTGTAGTGATGTAGCGGTGCCTGTATGCGTTCGCTATGTATAATGTAGATACCGTGCAGCGTAATCTGCTGCGCTGTGATTGTGATTTCACCTTTATTCTAATTATAGTTTTCATAATGTTTTGAGGTTATGATGTTAATGATATAATGTTATACGTTACTATTTTAGAGATAAACATCATCATCGATTAAGGAGATATCCAATGCCATTTACCAAGGCAGCATACAACCACTCCAACCATTATTATTTGTTATATATAAATAACAGTAATGATGATAACCCTTTAGATTCATCCTCTTCTGGGGTAAGTGCCACTGCTAGTGGCACTTGATTTACTATTACAAGAATTGCTTCCAATGCACAGTAGGTAAAACAAGTACCTACTATTCCCACTTTATGATTTGTGAAAAACTAACTATACTGGCAGAGATTCAGAACTTGTGAAACTTATGAGCAATGCAGTTCTCAGTAAAATCTGCTCAGAAGTTAGGTTGGATGCACAATTTGGTATCATTGTAGACGGCACCCAGGATGTCTCTGGTCACAACAGGAACCAATTTTTGCTCAGTATGCAGATTCACATTTCACATCCGAGGAGTTCTGGGGTCTGTATGAAGTCAACACTACATCAGGAAAGGCGCTAAGTATTATGCTGAAGGATGTGCTTGTCGGACTTAACTGCCAGTAGAGAATTTATGAGCAGACATATGAGGCAAGTAATATCACTGATCGTTACAAGGGATGTCAGGCAGAAGTTGAAAAGATCCAGCTGCTTGCTTGCTACAATCATTGCGGCGCAGACGTTACACATCTTGTAACATCTTATTCCATTCAGAATGCACCTTTCTTCGGGGATGCTTTGGCGTTGGTTAAAGAACTTTGCAACTTTTTCAAAGCATCCGGAAAGCTTAAAAATGTGTGTCAAAATCTGCATTCAGATAACCAGACAGGACAAGCCCCATCAAGGATAAAACCAATCTGTCCAACACGGTGACTAACACAAGGTGATGCTGTCAAGTCGGTCCTCACGAACTATGCTGACATATTAGACACGCTTCAACAAGCATAAGCCGAGTTGCGATTACCACTGCATCACAGGCAAAGTCTTTGTAAAGGATTGCTATCGGGGAAATGCATGCTTTTAGCATTGACTAGTATCATTGATTGTCTCAAACACTTGAATCGTGGCATCCAGACGTGCAATGACTGTAAGCAGTATGCTTGAAGCCGTGAAAATAACCCAGGAAACATTCCAAAGATTCAAAGGAGTAAAGAGCACTTTCAAAAAATATTCACTGATGCCGAGAGCAAAACTCAAGAGCTTAAACTTGATTCTATATTATTTAGAAAACAACAGATACCAATAAGATTCAGAGAGGGCAGTGAGGGCTGAGGTGGGTGTGGACTCACGACTGTAACCCCACCTTTCAAAACAGATCTTGCAAAGGATGAAAAATCACTTGGCCTTGAGTTGGTAGAGTCGAAGTCTTGGGTTCTAATCCCGATGGGGATATACATTTTTCTCAAATTATTTATTATCATTCTACAAGCTGTATTTTGATATATGATGGTTTATTAGAAAACAGTAAATTTCATATAATCTCATAATTTTAGTTTTTTTCATATTTTGTTAATGGCCAAAAAAATAATTTTTACCTACAGGTATGTTTAAATATATTATTTAATTACAAAACGTTAACTTTCTACAAAAATAACCATCTGCAGGTGGTATAACAAAAACAAATAGTCAATATCAAAACACACACACATGTGTGTATATATATAAAAACCAAGATATGAGCCAAGCTGATATTTTCCAATTGAGAGCAAGATATTATCAGGGTACCACACAATTAATAGATAATAATCTAATTTAGATTTGGTATGAAGTAATCCATACATTAGGATGATTAAAAGAGATATTTTTTAATTTAAAAAAAATATAAATATGATTTATATAGTGCACATCCACTCTATAAATGCTCAGGTTCTTGAGGTAAAACCTTTACTAGATAATATATCACAAAACCAAAATTTGTCATATTGATGATCATGATCAAGTTACTAGATTCATATAAATGTAGGTTCTTACACAGATCCACATGGGTCCCATGTTGGAAGAAATACCTACTAACATATCTTAACAAATTTGCTGTAATACTCATTGGCAATGCCTTCCGGGAGAAAATTGATAATAGAGTACTGATATAGTAAAACCACAAAAATGTCGCAAAATAATTTATGGACAATGGGATATTTTCCAGAACACTCTTGCTTACTCATGGGAGTGGGGAGGCCTTCCGGAATTTAGGGAGGTTTCTGCGACTTGAAGGAGACTTGGGAACCTTGCATCAATTTGCCCTACAGTACTGTACTTGGGTATTTATGCAACAATCTCCCTTCCCTTGAGACAATGCATTTGTCTAGTATTCCCTCAAAAGAGACTCTGCTCTCTCAGCAACCTTAAGTCTGTTTTCCACTAGGCAAATTTATTCGCACGAATAGAAGGCGTCGGTTCAGTTCTAGAGCTTTGATTGGTTGCACACATTTTTCGCTTCACAAAAAGTAGAACTACTACTTCGACCTACCAATTTCATGATAGAAATGCGCATGAACGACGTTTTCGATTTGCGCGAATAAATTCGCCTAGTGGAAAACCGGCCTTAGAATATCATCTCCCATTCCCTAGGAATCATGAAATCATCTACATTTCTTGGGGTCTATGTAACAATCTCCCCCCTTTACTAGGGACTATACAGCACCATCCAGTTCCATCCAATCTCCATTTTCATCTTCCCTCATTGCTGGACCAACATCAACATTACCACATACTACCAACTGTACAAATATATGTGCCATCATCTATCCACTGTAAGCCTGGTTGGAAAATAGGCAGACAAAATCGTACCAACCCACTCGTCTACAAAATGTGTCCGAGGTCCGTTTGTTATCATGATTCTGTGTTGCTGTCTTATTTAATGAAGCGTTACCGCAGGGGTTTAATCTGTTGAGAATATAAAAATAAATTATCTGTGATCTGTAGTACTGCTACTGGTATTTAGTAATAGTACTGGTGCAGAAAATAATAGAATGATGCTGAACTGAGCATTTGGCCATGGCGTAAGGGTTCAAGATCTAGATGGGAAATTGATATTTCAGTGTGAGTTCTAGGCTCAGGTCCTCCTGTATAATTACGCAAACTTACATGGTCAATGTAAATTATTGCTGATTGCTCAACAAATTCTTCTAACTTCATAATTGATCCTCGGTCTTTCCCCAAATATATTGCCTGGAATTAAAACAAAATGTTATCAAAATGCTGACATAAACAAATGTATATTACACTCAGGCTCACCATAATTGGTACTGAGGTACAAAATTTATACCAACAGCAAGTTACTTTAGGCGGATCTGGGTCACCCCTTTGAACCTGCCTATAACTACAAATAAAACAATCTATATTACTGAAGCATCATCTTGGTGAAAGATTCACTCTCAGATAATAATTTAGAAAATGTTATACGAGAGTATTATTTTATGTCTTTTCTATTATGATTTTCTTTTTAAATAGCAACACTGTGGACTACCTCCTATATATATTTATATACACCATTCTCAATAATGATATTTTAATCATAATTAAATTAATCAATGACATGCCTTTTTTTTATTTTTTTTTATTTGTATATAATACCTTAATTGATATTGTTATTGCTTCTTGTTTTTATGATAGAAATGATTACTTGATGACATAAGTTCTATTTGTATTTCATGTAAAGGCCACATAAAATGAAAAGGAAAAACAGAAAGGCATTATCAAAATTTATCAGGTTGTATTCATGAATACATTGTAAAGCAACAGAAAGGTGTATCATAAAACTTACCTCATTCATGGCCTTTCCTAATTCATCGGAACTCAACATAGATCCTGCTTCTAACATACTAATTAAAAGTTTAAAAAATAGAAATACTGTTTGTGAACAATAATTATAAAGTTTTAATATTTATAAGTTTACACATGTGGCAAAGACAAACCAAACCAGTCACCCGTCGCAAAATCTTGTTTCAGATATAATGGCCAAAACATGCTGAAATGTCAACATTTTTAAATCTATTTCATTGCACTAAATTAACCATCCATACATGATGATAAGCTGTTATTTTCCCCATTTTCAATGTTAAAACAACAATTTGTAACAATTTGGTGATGGTTCTGCCTGAAAAATGCCCAAAATCATAAACTTTGAAGGCTGATTTCTCAAGTATTGTTCTTTAAACAGTTGTATGTTTACATGATTGAAAGTTCATAAGGAAATGTTGGATTTAAATGATTCTGTTAAGATTGTATAGCTCTCTTTTTTATCTTTAACCATGTATTTGCGATGAGTGACTTGTTTGACTGGTCTTTGCCACATGTTATCTCAATTTTGTTGATGACTTTTTCAGTCAGCAAAGTTTACATTTAAAAACGTTCAATAATAAACTAAACAAGGATATTACACACATTAGTCTTAAAGATCTAAAATAATACAAATATATTATATATGAAATCTGCAGCAATAACATACTGAGTTTGTGAAGCTGACGGTATTGCGAGTGAATCAGCTAGTTGTTTGAGAGCACTAGTGCAGAGATAGCGATTGACTGAGTTATTTCCACTTGCATCCATTACTTTATATAAATTTGTGGTTTCGTATATGTATTCTGTAAAAAAAAATATATATATAAATTAACTTTTCATAGACTGCACTATATAACATATATAACACAACCTATTAATTTTATTCAATATTTTAAGTAAATTTAGTTTGAAGATACAGAATAAAAAAAAAAATATTCAAATTTTGTCATATCCAGGAATTCATAAAATATTTAAAATGATATCTAGTGACAAACGATGATTATTAAAATAGTTAAAAACACAGTTGAAGGAAAACGATTAAAATATATTATAAATAGCGAATTGAAAATCATTTTTGAAAGATTTACATACATTTATTGGAAAATCATGCCAGTTTTTCAAAGTGATGTTCAATGTTGTTGCAAACAATGCTTGTAGTTGAATGTGATTTTTTAAAAATTATTTTTAAATTTTTCTATATTCACTTAATATCAGAAAACTGATTTAAAAAGCATTAAGGACATTGTGCTAATGGATTTTTTTAATGTGATGTAATGGAAATATTTTTATTCACTGAAAGATGTGCTATTCCATTTAACAATTGGCAGAGCCATGTTAAATGGAACAGGTTGTCTTAGCACTCATGAAAATATTCTTGCCACTGGAGTTGCCTCATAACATTCATTATTTGTATGCAGCTGGTGGTCACTTTACTAGAGCCGCAATCAATCCATACTGTAGGTTATGAACTTGTACTCCTAAGTGGATAAAGCCAAAGTAGACATAGTTCCTTGCTAAGGATATACTGTACTGTAAGTGGAAACTAAATCTTTCACTTTACCATGTTCGCTGCCAGGGACACAAGTTCACGTCCGACAGTCCGATGTCCCTAAGCTGTACATGTACAGAACTGTATTGATATTGTGAATTAGATACACATTCACTCACCAATGATAACAAAGCATGCAAGCACTCCAGAATAAAAGGTCTGAAAAGAGACTACTTCATAGTCACGGCAACATATCTTCTTCATCAATCTCTCTACTAGTGGACTTGGAATATCCCTAAAATGAGATGGTATTATTCATGTATTGATAAACTTCACAGTGCAGGAGGGAGAGGACATAAAGGGTTAGGACTTGAAGGGTTAACATACGTGGCAAAGACAAGCCAAACCAGTCACTTGTCACAAAAATCAATTAACAAGGTTAAACAGTAAAATGAGAGCTATAAAATGGTAAACAAATCATTTAAATCTGACATATTTCAAATCCTGTAATTTATGAAGTTACAGGATTTGAAACATACAGCTGTTTGAAAAACAATATTCGAGAAATCAGTCTTTAAAGATTATGATTTCAGACATTTCTCGGGCAGAGAAATTACCAAATTGTTAAAAATGGTAGTTTTAACATTGAAAATGGGGAAAATAACAGCATAGCATGATGTATAGATATATAAAGGTTAGTTTAGTGCAATAAATTAGGTTTAAAAAATGTTGACTTTCCAACATGTTTTGACATAATAATACCTCTAAAACAGGATTTGCGACAAGTGACTGGTTTGGCTTGTCTTTGCCACATATAAGGAAGTAAGGCATAGTGGCAACACAATTTAACTGATTTTAAGAGGGGGGGATTTAAATTTAAAAAATACTAAGATTGAATATATAAAAATTGTTTGGGAGCTTTAATTGTTAAACCCTTTTGTTAATAGAGACTTAATAGATAATGTTCCTGATGGGTGAAGGTGTAGGATCAACAGTGGACAGAATGCTGTGATAAGGGTTGCTTTTCTGCTAACCATATCGATATATCTTCATAAGTGTCCAAAAATGTGATAGAAATTATACATTAAATCATGACTGTGATGTTTTCTTCTTAATATTAAAGAACACTAAACTGAACCAGTTCCTAGAAATTTCTCTTTTGAAAAATAACTATATAACAAGTTTCCAATTTTAACTAGTAAATCTAGGCTTGTAGATTGTTTAAGCAGTCTGTTTACTTGATGAGTTATGTAATAAGACCAGGTAGTCGTAGTAGCTTCAATGAAGGATATAAATCATCACTTCATAATAATTATCAATGGTTGGAGTTGGAGTTGAATAGCTTGGTGGTTAAGATGTTTGTCTTCCAATCTCAGGGTCTTAAGTTCAATTCCTGTGACTTGGTTATTAAAGCATAACGGGCCCTGTCGAAGAACAGCAGATATCTACTAAAGGATTCCCAGTATAAAGGAAGAAAAAAAAAAAAATGACTTGGGGCTGCACGATGCAAGGCAAAATGTTTCTCAAATTTAATTGTTCCACATTCAATCAGATGACTTAATGAACTCATTTAGATTTTAGTGTTTTCCCAATTGAAACATTACTGGTAAATTTGTCCATAAAAAATCAGCAATGCGCGCAGTGCGAGGCGTTACCCCCTTTTAAGAGGGGTTTAACAACTTGAAGAAACAACAACACATAGGCCTACAGTATATTCATAGCCTGGCATAGGCCTAGACTGGAAATGATGTTAATTTATTGAAGGAGGGCCAGCCTAGACTACCTAGTCCTTAGTTTATTTTTTTTCAAACTCACAATTTGTATTGGTTGGCTGGTTATTTTTACCTGTAGCAAAATTGATGGCTAAAACAGCTTCAGAAGAACACTGTATTTAGAGAATTAATTTTAAAAATCTTTATACCAGCCTCAGGCAATTGTTAATGAACTTAAATTTCAGAAAGAAATAATAATATAAAAACTTTTTCTCAAACCACAATATAAGATCTTTATATATTCCTATGGAAAATTTACTCAAAATATACAGTAACTAATTTTATATTAACTGATTTACACAGAGTAAGAAAATGAAATGAATTTTTTTTTTTTTTTAAAGTTTAAAACGTACACAATATATCGGTATCATTGGTTTATGGGGAAGCTGTGGTAAGGAAAGTTAGTTGGGGGAATGGGAAGCTGGGGTAAAGCAAGTTAGTTGGGCAAATGGGGAAGCTGGGTAAGGCAAGTCAGGTAGGGGAAAATTCCAAAATCTCTTGTCTATAGCATCTGCTCAACAATTTAAGAAATTTGTGAGTTTCCGCAAATACATACTTGCAAATTAAATTCAGTAGATCATGAAAAGCAGAGCCATATAAACTCCTTCCTTTCTTCTGAGCTAAATTGAAGACAAAAAAGAAAGATGTAAAATGTATTTAAATATTTAACTATTATGGATTTCCACTACTATAGCATGAAGCTGCAGCCTATCTAATGGTTATCATTTTTCAATATTAATTCCTCATTACTGGGCTGGCTATTTACACAGAAGGTGCCAATGTGTGCAGCAGTGTACGGGAGATTGTGATAGAGCACTCCTGGCATCTGTGCTACATCCCATGCTATAAATTATGGTGAATTAGGGCGTCGTCACGATGCCCTACAACTACAAAGGGTTAAAACTAAAATCTGACAAACTAAAAAAAAAATAGATTTAAATTCTGACAGTGAATATATAGTATACATGCATTAACTCTCAAAAGTAGCATTAAAACATCTATATTCTGACACAGTAAAAATTGGAATATACTCATTTCAATGCTTAAATTACTATCAAAAGTTTGTAAAAAAAAGTGAGACTGTAGATTTATTTTAGTCTAAAGTTACAGTATGTACCTGAGCAGTAGCGTAACGATGGGGCCGGGGGCCCTGTGTATTTCTGAAACTGGGGGCCTTTTTGGGTCCCGTCACCAATTCAATCATGGGATTTTAGGTGTGCATTGTTATTCTAACTTTTATTAATGACGAATAAATGATATATTATGCATCCAGAAAATTAAGGCCAGGGAGGGACTTTCACAGTTGCAGTCTACTGTATACCACCTCAGACCCACAATGGTTGGGGCTGAGGTAAGAAAATTTATGAATATGGCACCTTTAGATGGCCGGAAATGGCACTTCACAGACAAAATTATTAATTTTCTTTTTATCTCCAGTTAAAAAATATTTTGACAAATTTAGTGGGGCCCAGGGCCGGCAGCTCCCCCTCCCCCAGACTCTTTATTCCACCACTGGATATAATATGATATGTCCTACAGTCGATTTCAGAGACACATAATGCCGTTGCCCTTGTGGGCCTGAGATAAGGAAATGTATTACTATGGCACGTCTAGATGGCTGGAAATGGCACTAACACCACTTCAAAAATTGTGAATATAATTTTCTTTTTATCTCCATTTAAAATTTTTTTTTTGTTGACAAATTTGGTGGGGTCCCGGGCCGGGAGGGGGACCAGTCGGGCCGACGGGCCCCTTCTCTTTAATCATTATAATATGATATATGCCCTACAGTCGATTTCAGAGACACATTATGGTTTTATTTATCAACAAAGTCCTTTTTGGTCAGGGTGCATAGGATCGAGGAACCCATGGGTAGGGCCTCTTCGGGGCCCCTAGAATTTGGGGGCCCTGCGGACCACCACAGGAGAGCGCATAAGCGTTACGCCACTGTACCTGAGCCTGAAAAAAGAATGTCATAAGCTGAAAGGGCATTGCTCTCAAATGTAACTTGGCTGTAGTGAGACAATGTTAACTCTTGATAGGCATATCTGATACGACTTGATTTGTTATCCAGGTTCTCGAAGCTGCAAGATAATAAAATCAATGATTACATTTTAGATTAAAAAACATTTCGGTATTACTTTGTTATGATACCATTCATTTGCAAGAACACTATGAGCCTGACTATCATAAAATGCCGATGTTTCCTAGAAAAGGATTTCAATTTGTTCGTACTCTCTTATCACACTCTATAATTTTACATTACATGTACCTTCATTCCTGATGATGACATAATTAATGTCGAAATATTGAATCCCAACACGATGGCGTGTATTTCAATACTTGGAGTATGTAATGTACCTTCTTTTATTAAAAAAAATTACAAAATGTTGTGTTGCCCAACACCAACCAATCAAAAAATGGTGTTTCAAACTTAGGGAACTTTTCAAGCTTTAATAAATTTTATAGATCTTGACAAAGGATTTTGATCTACAGTTATCACTTTTTGGGGTGAGTTTATGGATGGCAATAAACTCTAGAATTAGGCCTGGGACTAAGTTTACTGTGCTTGGGTAACATTTTTTGGTCTTCTGCAAAAATTGTTGTTGCAACAGAATTAAATTTACACAAAAATAGTTTGTTTGATTGTCCAGTAGAAGGTAGCGGTTTCTTTCATTTTCATCTTCAAGCTAAGGGACGGTCAGTTATGTTGAAGACTTTGGTAGCCATTATGTACTTTAAATTCAAATACAGATAACTTTGCAATTTCCAATATGGTGTTTCAAAATTCGAAAAAATGAAGACTAAAATAGGCCTACAGTGCATTTAAAAATACTGATAGTTGTGAAGATTTAAATGCTTACTAACAAATGACGATGCCAGAGATGCCTGTCTCCGACAGGGTTTTACGCCCACCTCAGTCGCACAGTGGTTGGGAGCGGGCAATTTTAAGAGTAGAATGCCACTCTCAGACTAAAAATATTTTAATTCTTTAATTTTTATTCTTATTAATTAATATTTTTTTCTAGGCAGTGCTTCCTGAAAAATAATTGGCTTCTTCCCTACCCAATGTCCACCAGATCTAATGCTGGTGTCACCAATTGTTACTTACTATTGAGCAAGGAAGCCTAAAGCATCATCTGGTTGGTTCTCTAGCAACTTAGTTAAAGCATTCCTCATTGACTTACTTGCACCACATTTATCTACAATGTAAAATATCAGAATATTTATTTAAAAAAAAAATAGGATGAAGGAATTGTTTTGCATTCTCATGAGCATAAACTTTATAATTTGTTTATACAAAAAAATGTACATTCAGTCAGATTAGCCATGAACTGTAAAATAAATTACATCATTCAATGCTAATCAAGTAACTCAGGATAATCACATTTACAACTGATATAAGAGCATTAATATCAGCTCAATATTATGTCAGCTTGTGTGAGACCCTTTTTAACCATCTACTATCTGCAAATTATGCATTTTTAATTACTATGAATCAAAGAGAAAGATTATAATATTATTTTTAATGAATAATAAATTTATATATAATCAAAAACGTGAAAAAAATAGCTTGTAGGTAAGCCGACACCTTTATTGAATTTTAGGGTAGATAGAGAGAGTGGAAATTGGATAGGAGGGGACGAAGTCGCAAGGCATTTACAAGGCTTTATGGACAATAAAAGAAATCTTAGAACATCAAAAATATTTTTATACTAATTTGCAAAAAATACACTATTTTTTCACACAAAATAATATGCAAAATACGAATTGCATGATTTGGTAATTATAATAATGGAATAATAGTTAATATTGTACTAAATTCTATATTCTTATATCACAGCCTAGCCTAGTCCAACACTTCCCTAAAAAAGCATAAGCGTCAACCCCTCACCTGTGACCTACCCACTCACTGCCTCCCAATCTATCCCCACAACACGATCCACGCTTATCCACATGACCCCGACAAGTCTACATTCCGATGATAAGCTCATCACACAGCTACCTATCAATCAATCAATTAAAATATGCACGAGCTAACCCGAAATGGTTAATTAATAATAAGTCAATATAACAGTATATATTTTTTTAACATGGTTTATTTAACGCTGGTATTGGGTGCCTAATAAAAGTTACAACAGATCTAGTACTTTGTTGTAGTACTTTCGTTATTTCATTTTATTCATTTATTGTTTTACTTTCGTTTATCAGGCCAATATCTGTCTCTTATACACATCTAGATGTGTATAAGAGACAGATATATATAAAGAAAGAAAACAGGAAACGGACTAGACTTTAAGAACACTATTTTATTAAAACATGAATATTTCGACCTGATCTCAGGTCCTCTTCAGCATGACTGATTAACATTACGAGAAAGTTGGAACAGTACAATAATATCTAATAGGCGATTGGTCAGATGTTCCAACTTTCAACCCCAAAACTCACACATTCGTCGGGAGAGCAGAGGTCCGCTCTAACCCCGAAAAGATAAATTATACTATAGTTTGTGCATCTGTCAAACTGGTTTATACGAAAGAAGACAGTCTTATCTGTTTGAATTCATCATAGATCCTTTAGTATCACCGGTCTGATTAATCGCTAACACTCCAGAACTGTTGGTTATGTTCTATCAAAAACTTATATGTATATGTATGTATAAAGCGTAATGATAAGTCCACGTGTGTTTCGTCGAAATACAACTCAAAAGTAAAGACAATAAGATTGACTTGGTAGACTTGAAACACTAAATTAATTATTAACCTGAATATTTCGGCTGTCCTTAGGCCTTCTTCAGCATGAGTGACAAACATTATGTAAAGTTGGCTGTTACAAAACTCAATATAATATAACGAATAAATTGATTGGTTTTATATTTTAACAAAGTATAATGTACATGGTGATAGGCTAAAAAAATACTAAGAGCCGGAGTAAATAACGAATATTATTATTCGTAAATAATAATATAAAATAATAATAATAAATAATAATAATAATAATAAAATAATAATAATAATAATACAAATAATAAATAATTTTTGTATTTATTCGTTATTTACTCCACCTCCTAGTCACCATCACCATGTGCATTATACTTTGTTAAAATTTTAAACCAATAAATCCTAATACTAATCCTCGTGGGACTGATTTATTCAACGAGGTGTTCACATGTAGGCGTATGTTGTTGAAATATATATTTTCAACGTTTTATTTTTACTGTACAACAACAACGTTGAAACTAGATTAGTGATGTTGAAATATTATGTTCATTTTACAGATATTAATAACGTAACAAGTGATGAAAAAAAAATATTTCACTGTTTGAATTTTATAAAACTGTAAAATAAAAGTAGAGTAGGCACATACTCGAATTGTATGTATTTGTGTAGGTACTCACACCAAGAATTGTACTTGCCCGAAGCAGGCATGGTCATATGTATCAGAATATTTTATTCTACCAACATGACAAAAGAGTGACGTGTATGGAGTGCGATATCGCTCTGTATTCGGTTTTTGTACTGCAGTTCAATTTGAAATTTACTGTATTTATCAATCATCAACACTATTGTTATCATCATCAAATATGATCATCATTAAACGTTGATTACTCCTTGAAGTCAAAATAAGACGTTATAGTCTGTTACAGGTATATATGAGCAGTCGGGATGGCTAATGGATCTCCATATGCATTTTAGCACGATGAAATGGAAAATTCTACTGCATCTTTTTCATACTGAACATTATAAAAAATAGAAAATAAAACTTTGTTCTTCAGGCATTTATTCATTATTTATGCCTTAATTAAACCAGGAGCTTCCATGTCTGTGGTATCGGTTACGTTCATTAAATACTAACGTAACGTTCAAATTTAAATCATCATTCTTTGAATTAGGCATGTTTACAACTTGTGTTTTATGTTATATTCCTTATTACTTCTCTCCTCTTCCCTCCCCTTATTTTTATGTTTTTGTAATGATAAAATAATACGAAATGTCATGCTTTAACAGCATTAATAACTCCCAGCTGTATTTTCTTGGCATTCAATCCGTTTGTTTTTTGTATTTGCATAATATGTGCACCTCGTTATGAAATGCTCCTTTTGTAACAGCAACAATACATCTAATCTGATTAAATGCATTGCTTGCAATTCGTATGCTCATACCAAATGTGCTAATATTGTTGATACATGGATTTGTCTTTCGTGCACTAGTGATTTATTTCCATTCTACGGGATAATTTCTCATAAAGAATTTATCCACACCCTTAATTATTATTTTCTAGATTTGAAAAATGACTATCATACACTTAATTCACCGGTTCTATCCCCATTTGATACGGTCTTAAATCAAAACATCTCGAATTAAGCGTAACTTTCGCAAAGAACGTAAGCCATGGATTACTAAGGGTATAATTAAATCAATCGATACCAGAAATAATCTTTATATTAAATACATTAAATCCGGCTTTAAAAGTGACAAAGATTAAACATAGGAATAAATTAACTAACTTAATTCGTCTCTCTACTAAGCTTTACTTTTCAAATAAATTCAATAATTACACGAACAATATTCATAAAACTTGGCAAACTATTAATAACATTTTAGGAAAAGACAACAAATCTTGTTTACCTTCATACTTTATTCACAACAATATGAAAATTACCGACCCATCAATCATTTCCGATGAATTCAATAATTATTTTACTAATGTTGGTCCTAATCTTACTCAGAGCATCGTTCATCCTAGTGGTAATTTAACATTTCCACCTTTACTTAATAGGCCTATTCTTCTTTATTTTTACAACCGATACACGAGACTGAGATTGTTGATCTAATTAAGAATTTCAAAGGTTCTCTAATAAAGTTTTAAAGTACATAATGCATTATATTTCTAAGCCATTAACCCACATTTTTAATTCTTCTTTTCAGACTGTATTTTTCCTGATTTACTTAAAATTGCAAAAGTAATTCCCATCTATAAAAATGAATATCCCCATTATTTTAATAACAGACCCTTTTCTCTATTACCTTCCTTATCAAAAATTCTTGAACGATTAATTTATAATAGACTTATTAATTTCTTTGACAAATATGATGCTTTATTTAATAATCAATATAAGTTTAGGAAACATTTTTCTGCTAATCTTGCTTTAATTGATCTCCTTAATAAAGTGTCATCTTCAAATTGATTTAAAGCTATCTTACCTACCGTCAACAATTTACATCAATTTATCTCCATGATTTCAATTATTCTCGTGTTGTCTGTGGTGTCCCGCAAGGTTCCATTTTAGGCCCTCTTTTATTCCTGATTTATGTTAATGATCTGCCTAACTCCTCAAAACTTCTTAAATTTATTCTTTTTGCAGAAGACACAAATATGATTTATTCTCATAAAAATAAGGATTTATTATTCGCAACTTTAAACGAAGAACAAAATGGTTTCCAATTGGTTTAAAATTAATAAATTGTCCTTAAATACTTCTAAAACTAACTTTATTATTTTTTCTCGTAGTAAAACAAAATCGTCTGACAACCACAAGATTTGTATTGATGACCACTAAATATTACGCGTTCATAAAGCAAAATTTCTTGGCATTACTATTGGCTCAAAATTATCTTGGAAATCTCATATAAATAGCATTTGTAATATCGGTTCTAAAAATACCGGAGTTATGAATGAACTAAAATACATCCTCTCTAATAATATATTTCTTACATTATATTATCATTGCCGTTTTGGTTTATTGCCGTTTTGGTCATTGCCTTTTTTTTTTTTTTTTGGTTTCTTGTCGTTTTGTCCAGAAACCGTCATAAAACCATGCAGAAAACACACCGCGACAGAGCGTGGTAGAAGCACGTCGCGATCATACCATGAAACGTCCACTTGCGTCAACTCGGATGAATCGCGTCATTTCAGGTCAAATCGTGTCAAGTAATGTCAGATTGCGCCAGTACACATCAATTCGCGTCAGCGAACAGCATATTAATGATGAGAAATATCAAGGAAAAAACATATTTTACAGGGGCGGATCCAGAGATGTCCAAAAATGGGCGGGGGAGGGGCAAAATTTGGGCCGATCGAGACAACAATGTCCTAGGGGGTCCGGGGGCATGCCTCCGCAAAATTTTTGTGTTGTAGACGCCCGAAAATAACATTTGAGGCGTTGTGGGCTATCAATTTTTTCTTTTTTTTAACCTCCTAAATCCGCCCTGTTTTATTATTGTAATTGCAATCTTTTCACGTGTATTTCAAAACAATAATTATGTAACAATTTAAAAAAAATGTATTAGTATTTGACAAATTCTGTTGTCTTTCTTTTGTCAATGTATAGGCCTATGCATATTCATTGTGTGTGCTTATATAAACATAAATGTTTATAACTTATGTAAATTCACACTTTATTCTAACAGTTTTTTTCTTAAAATTCATATTTCATTTTTTTAGGTATTGTATTGATTCTGATTTGTAATTTTAATCAAAAATTTAATAAAGAAAATCTTAAACTTGATGCATTGTTATGATGAACGTGCATGGATTTGGATGTATACTCCCATTGACTTCGGTGGGACAGATTTCTATGAAATAGAAAAGATGTTTTAAATTTGTTAGTTATATTAAAAAATCATATTTATTTCACAAACATTCTAAAGGCTCGTTCTTCCTTCCTCGACTTTGCTTATACATTATATAATGTACAGTACTACACATTCGATATGATCACCATTAATTTCTTTATTGGCCAATCAACACACATATTATAAAAAGAAATGTTTTCCATCCTGTGTAGTTTCTACAGTACAACATTTTTATACTGTTTTAATTGAGAAAAAATAAATAATGCTTCCATACTCTTGTGACATTGTGTATTTCTTCAAATGGCTAAATACAGACATTATGGTGTCATTTAGGTACCTTGGTAGGGCCAGTCCAACAAAGAGGGCAATAAAATATGGGATTTGAGATAAATGGTCTTACCACATCAGGTGGGGATGAGATGCGTGTGGACTCGTTTGAGATTGCCGCTTTCATCTAGATGGTGTGATGATGAATTTTACTATATAACAGCTGTGAAGTAGGTAAAGTAAATACACCAAAGACAATGTTTTTAAGTTTTATTTTCTATGGTACCGTACATCACACATACTAACTAGATCTCTATGGTTGCCAAAAATAGCTGATAAAAGATTAGGAATGAATTTTACTATTTAAAGTGTCATTTCCGGCCATCTGGTACTATTTCCTCAAATTTTATCATCTCGACCCCAACTGTGGTGGGGTTGAGATACATTTGGACTCACAATTTTGAAGTATGTAAAGTAATTACATCAAAGACAATGTGTTGAAGTTTTATTTTCTATGGTACCGTACATCACACTAGATCTCTATGGTTGCCGAAAATAGCTGATAAAAGAACACGAGAATTTGTTGGCGTTTGACTAACGGTATATATATTTATTATAATGTTAATGTGATGATAAGATACCATCTCCTACTTCGTTGACGATACCATGTGCAACTGTGCTATTCCAATACCTTCAAAGAAACATTTTTTGCCAATAAAATTATTGACAATAGACATTTTTAATCGATTTCAGGATCCATTATCCATAAATATTATATGTCCTATTTCCAGTTTACCGTAATTTTAATTTGAAAATCGGAAGCTTTGGAATTCAAGACTTGCGGACTGATATTTCTAAATGTAAATGATATTTATTAAACTTGCACAAATTAAACTATTATTCTATAGTACATAATTGAGCAATGTCCAGTGGAGGTTCAAAGACACTGAGTACCCCTACATTTGCATGTTGGCCTATACAGCCTATTATGATCTACTCAAAGCTCAGTTTATCAGGGGCGCAGCCAGGGTAAAATTTGAGTGGGGTCAAGCCTTGCGAACGCAGCGAGCAACTAGACTGGGGCCAGGGGTCTGACAAGGGCCCCCGGTCTGCGTCCAGGGGCCGAAGGTCCAGAACGTTTGCGTTATTTTACATGGTGAAAGGTAGAATTCAGAGGTTTTGCCACGTTAGCCTGAAAGCAATGTGTGAACAAGAAAATTAATTTGGTGTGATATTTTACACTTTCCCATGGTTCCAAAAAACAAAGGATAATGATTTTATACCGTAATAATAAAACTCCGACGACGGCCTATTTTTAAATAGCCTAGGTCTTAAAGCAGGCATGTTGCTTTATTACCTAACTGCATTTTTTTTTTTTTTTAACTTGATAAAGCATAGGCCTAGGCCTATTTATCTTATTATCGCTTTTATATTATTATCTAGGGAGACCTTTACTGTAGGTATTATGAATTCTGACCCCAAGTTTGCGTAAAGTTCGCACATTGTAGAGTACTGGTAAATATATCTTGCAATGTTTATGTTGCCAGGCATGCTATATTAAATCAAATGAGTATCCCAAATTTCGGCATTAAATCCTTTGAGGTGTTGTCCGAACAGTTTAACGCTTGATCTTAAGTTGAACAATAACTATTCATATTATTAATAGGTACACATACCTATCTACAAGAACGGGCAAGGTCTGGGGATGCGTAAATAGTTCCTGTCCCAGTATATAATTACTAATCGCATAAAATGCCCCTCGTATTAACTGGGGTTGAGAGTCGAAAACTTTCTTCATGTGTCGAATACAAACAGGAACAGAACGTAAGTATGTTGCCCCCAATGAAGAACTCAGCCGACTGCACACCGACTCCATCCCTTAAAAAGTAATAATAGTAATACAGTAATAATAATAATAATAGAAGTATTGTTAATAATTATAATAAGCCTAATAATAATAATTAATAATTATAATTAATAATAATATTCATAATATTAATAATAATAATGTTGGTGTTGATGATGATAATGGTGAGGGTGATGATGATGATGATGATGATGATGATGATGATGATGATGATGATGATGATGATGATGATGATGATGATGATGATGATGATGATGATGATGATAATAATAATAATAATAATAATAATAATAATAATAATATGATGATAATAATAAGTGTAAAAAAAAATTATCATTAAAAAAATTTTGGTGGAGGAGGAGGAGGAGTGGGAAAGTTTTTTAATATGGATGATTCTTGGTTGAGGATATCTCCTTAACCATAATTTTTTTATTTGTTGAAACGGTTACAAGATAGTTGATAGGGTCATTTCCCCAAATAAATTCATCATGTGAATGTATACTTTGAAAATTCTGAATAAAAAAAAAAAAAAAAAAAAAAAAAAAATAAGTGAAATTTGTACAATACCTTTCAATTTAGGTCCTTCTATCACAATGATAGGAGGCATCTTTTGGTTGTTAAAAACAGTTTTGACATCATTTCTACCAATTGAAGACACAACTGACAATAATTCATCTACGGCAGAGCAAGATCGCCACTAAAATAATGTAAAATTATTATCATTTGAAGTAGCTCCATAAACATAATTATGTTGTTAGTGATGGAAAAGAGCCGTCAACATTTAATTCGAGGCTAAGAGTAAAGCCGGGCAATCACTGCGTCGTACTGAAATTGAGCTTGGCAGTTATTAGCCCCTCCAGGAGGTAATGCAAAATATGATGCACAATTAAATTTGAAAACTAACACTTCAAGTCCACTTCAGGCTATAAGTTTAGGGTTTGATAATGAGGTCAATAAATTTATTAATTTGCTAAGATATGTGTCAACACACAACCTTACAAACTGGTCCCTGAAAAATAATCCTCTGCAAAGTCTCCCTCTACTTTTAACAAACTCTCCCAACAAACTTGCCTTTTTATAAAATAGAATGTAATATCTGCCTCATTGGTTACAAATACATAGACCTAATTATCTATTTTTATATTCCGTTTTTAATTATATTTTGCATTGTTATAATTTAAGACGTTCTTATAGTAGATTCTATTTTATTGGGTTTTATGGTTTAAGACCTACACCTATTTTACATTTCATTTCGTTAGGTTTATATAGCTGGAGACACATATTTGTAGTTACATATTTCGTTATGTTTAAGACGAAATAAATTATATTCAATTTTGGCAAAGACAAGCCAAACAAGTCACTCGTCGCAAATCGTGTTTCACAGAAAATGTCTAAAAACACGATGAAATGTCAACATTTTCGAAACCTATTTTATTGCACTAAACTAACCTTTATATATTTATACATCATGCCATGCTGTTATTTTCCCTATTTTCAATGTTAAAACAATAATTTTTAACGATTTGGTGATGGTTCTGCCTGAAAAATGCCCAAAATCATAAACTTTGAAGGCTGATTTCTCAAATATTGTTCTTTAAACGGATGTATGTTTAAACGCTTGTAACTTCATAAGGAAATGTCGGGTTTAAATAATTCTTTTACCATTTTATAGCTCTCGTTGCATTTTACTGTTTAACTGTATTAATAACCAGATATCGATTTTTGCGAAGAGTGGCTGGTTTGGTTTGTCTTTGTCTAAGCTTTACAGTTTTTGTTGTTGTAGGCAAGTTTTAAATGGCGAGTAGTTATAATGGTCGACTTTGCTATGGGCAACTTGACTGGTTCCTGTTGCATTGCATTGAATTCACTAGTAAATTAAATTATAAATATAATTTGTTAAATTTCTTTTGTTTTATGTGCAGACAATATCGGTATCACCCCCAAAAATTTAACTCAGCGAGAGCACATATCGCTAAATACATTTTATGTCTATATCTGTATACGTTTCTACTTTTTATAATGACACTCGCCTTGATAGAGAGAGGTTTCGGGTTCGAATCTACTTTTTTCATACAATTGAATAAAGGAACTTTTCCTTGAAGGGCAATTGCTTGAAAGGATAATAACATGTATATAGAATATAGATGGCCATATTTGGATTTCAAATATCAAAACAATACAAACATGCTTGATGATACAGATTATGTGTACCTTATAGATCTGGAACAACATTTTATGGTTATAATCTATTTAAATTATTATATATTGCTACAAAATGACATTTTTTTCGACAATTTTAATTATTTTGGATGTCCAAAACGGGGGCCCGAAAGGGGGGAAAGAAATTTGGGCCGATCGAGACAACAATGTCCTAGGGGGTCCGGGGTGTTTTGGTGTTCTAGACGCCCGAAAATAACATTTGAGGTGTTGTGGGCTATCATTTTTTCTTTTTCTTTCTTTTATTCTTTTTTTTTCATTTTTTATCTCCCAAAAGTGGTGGCTGGGGTCGGGCCCTCCCCCCTAAATCCACCCCTCCCCCTTAAATCCACCCCTGGTTTGTGGAACCACCCTTGCACTAAACACGGTATGGAGCTTTCACAATTTCCAAACGCCAAGTTTGGGAACGTTCCTCGGATTCTTCCTCACCACATTGCTCTGTCAATGGGCCAACCCTGAGAATCTTACTCAATAACACTAAGTTGGTACTTACGCGTGACAGAATATCTAGAGCAATTCTGTAGTCATGGAACACAGAGTGATTCGTGTGGTGCATAAACGCCGGGTGGTAGTTCACTCTCTCAATGATCATCAGTTGCTCGTCCACTTCTTTGGGCTTATTGTCAATCATCAATATTAACTTTTGTTCCACATTCCCATCATTGAATACCACACAGCGAAAGTAAGCTGCCTGACGATATTTGACCGCCAATGCACATACAATCTCATTGTGGTCTCTGATCGGATAATTCAACGGTAGAACAACTGTGAATCCTCTTTCAAAATGTTTCGGTCGACTTGGAAAAAATGAATAATTGTTCAAAATTGCACAGCCTGGCAATCTGAGACGAATTTCTTCCACGAGAAGCGTGTTGCGTTTAACATTTTCTACAACCTCTATTTGTTTGTTCATAGGGTTGTAGGCTGTGATGGAGTACATAACTACATTTCTCATCAACTTTCTGCTCTTGCCGAAGTCACCAATAACTTGAAGATCCCGTCGCAATGGCAGGATATCACGGTCGCAGAAGAAAATGGTTCCTCGACCTGTCTCGATGGCTGAGATACAGTCAAGCCAATCGACTTCATCTTTGTGATTATCATTGTTAGTGTACATAATTAATAATAAAGCACGAAGCTTGGGATCAGTCTTTTTCTGCTAAAGCAATGTAAATGTAGTAATAACGGACGCACTACTATATATAACATAATTAAGGCATAGTCCTCAGTATGCATTGCTATAGCAAACACAAAAATCAAATAAGCGTGTAAAGAATGCTCTGATTGGTCGATTGAGTGTGACAATTTGGCATGTTCGATTTCCTGTAGGGTCTTCTGTAATTCCAATACATATTTACTCATTTTGTTTATGAAACATTATGAAATTAGGTTCACTGAAAATGGTATTTCTCTTTCTATTTCCAATTTTATAAAAAATAATGCCTCTTTATTAACGCTTAAATGTGATTATTTAACTTAAACGATTTGATTTTACTATCGATTTCGGAATCAATGAACTGTTGCATCAGGTAGTCTGCTATGATACCGATGATGAAATCCATGAAGTTATCACGTGAAAGTGCCCTCTATTGTTAGAGTAACGCAATAATATGTCATTCGTAACAAAAGTCCTTAGGTGAAAACGACAGCTGGAAAACGTAATGGATTCTTGTTTATATATTTCAATATTGATGATGTATTAAATATGCTTATTTACCAGGTCACATTTATACATCCCATAATTTGTTGCCATTGGAGTAAGTGTTGATTCGTGGTTAATCAGGGATAACCAACAGCGAACCAATTGCTTATGTATAAATATGACAAACGTCAGAATCAGAAATAAATTTAAAAAAAAAAAAAATAACATGAAAAATAACAAACATCGCCTGTCCTCCTATAGAGATGGATACATGATTTTTTAAGGGCTAGAGGTGAAAGCTGAGGTGATGTCTTTAAAAACGCTCCAACTCTAGATAGGAAATAGGATTTATACGTACGGTATTAAACCATAGTGCAGCGCACTACTTCGATCATTGAGCTCTATGATATTTCAAGTCGATGACGAGTTACAATGTTACTTAGCAAAATATGATAGAGCTACTATACGATGCACTGCTATTGGTCAAATATATTTTAGAAAAAAAATGAAAAAAGGTCCCAGCAACTGCGGCGGAACGTTTTTGAAAGTGGGTGGGGGGGGGGAGGCATTTCATAAGGTCCAGTATGCGAGCGAAGCGAGCATCTAGGCTGGGGGACGCAAGCCCTCTGGAAGCTACTGATATTTTACAAAGTTTGGTGAATTTTATAAGTTATTTTATAGGCATCAAGCTACTGTAATATGACTTCATATTTGTTGTAATTTCCAGTAGCGGATTCAGCAATTTGTGATTATGGCACCTCTAGATGGCCGGAAATTGCACTTCCAGACATAAAATTTGAATATAATTATCTTTATATCTACATTTTTTATTCAACAATTTGGGGGGGGGGGGAGGAGCGGCTAGGTCCCCTTGAATCCGCCACTGGGTACATCAGTAAATGGAAAATCTGTACCACCTCAGCCCCACCATGGTTCGGGGCTGAGGTAAATTTGTGATTATGGCACCTCTACAGGCCCGTAGGCAGGGGGAGGGGGTGTGACGGCCGGTTCGTACTGACCCCTCCCCCACAAATTACAAAAGGTCCGCATTTCCCGGAGTAGAAAATTTAAGACACACTCACATGCGCCAAAAATCCATCCACCCAAAATGCTTGACCAATCAGAGCAGTTTCCAACTAGGACTGCCTCTATATAATCTTAATGAGTAATTTTCGAGTTTCCCCCCGCCGTTGCGTGTAACTCGCCACGTACAAAACTCATCTTCTCTCTCTACATAGGTTTCACTAAAATAGGCCTATCTTTATTCTGCGAGTGCCATTTCCGGCCATCTCTAGAGGTGCCATAATCATAAATTTTCTTTTCCTTAACCCCAACTATAGTGGGGTCGCCTGGGGTGGGTGGACCCTGGCCAATATTTCTGTGAAATTTCCTCCCTGGACCCCCTCTATTTCGAATTCCTGAATCCGCCACATACAGTATGTTGAAGTTCCTATCTGGCCAGGAAGAGTGTGGACGTATTCGCTTAAAAACAACAACAAAGTGATTTATTGCTTTCCCTACCCTGTTCCCAATCAGATCAGTATAGGCTTATTTTATGAATTCTCGATTTTTTAAATATAATTTTGACGTCTACCCATCTCATTCACGACGTGAAGCGCTTGTCATTATTTGTTCATATTCGCAATTTCCATTAATATCATTTATTTATAATACAACATTTACATTTGTGGTAAAAATTTAGTATTTTCAATACTTAATAATATAATAGGTTTTTTCATTGTGCGCTAGACCTACATTGATTTCTTTTATGTTTAAATTTATTAATGTTTTATTTACCTTGTTATAAAATTTTACATAGTTTATTGACATACCGGTATGCAGTGAAAATCTAAAACACTACGTGGTTGGGAAGCGGCACGTTTCACATGGCTGTGTATGTCCAATTTGTAGGGATTTATTTTATTCCGACCTCGATTTATTTATGATTCTTAAAATTGTAATCATATTAATGAACGTTAAGCCGTAGTATAATTAATGAAATTTCCACGGTGTTTTTAATTAGATTGATTTAACTTTGTATAGATCAGTTTCCTTAACATATCAAAGTTGATATTTTTGATAGACTACAGAACATTTGAAAAAAGAACACTGAATAGTGTTTGCTTTCAAAACTAGTGTCGGATTGTTTATAGCGCTCACCCCCTCCCCCACCCCCAACATTTTTGTCCACTTTCCACAAATTCGCACCAACCCAATAAAGATCCTGCGTACGGGCCTGCTCCAGTGGCGGCTCTAGGATATAATTTATAGGGGGGGCTAAGATGTCCAACTGGGAGGACTAAGTATTTATGGGTGTACCTATAGCCGAAGGCCCGAGCTGGGAGTGGGTATGGGAGGGGGATGTCCCCTCTTCCCTTAATGAGATTTTTTTTTTAAATTGGGACTTTTAGACTAGTAGATGGTCGGAAATGGCTGGGATGGAAAAATTAGGCCTATTTTTTTTTTCTTTTCGGTCCGACTGCAGACGAGCTTCAGCCGATGAGGGAGGGGGCTTGACCAGACCGATGGGGGGGCTTAAGCCCCCTGCCCCCGCCACTGGCCTGCTTTAGATGGCCGGAAATTACACTTAAAATTTGAATATTGTCCTTATATCTCCATTAAAAAAAAAATTAGTCAACCCCCACCCTCAGTGGCGTCGAGAGGGGGTCAGGGGGGTCGCTGCCCCGGAGCCCGGGTCTACTGGGGGCCCGGACCAAGATAAAACATTTTCGGGGTAAGAAAAAAATCTCCATAGGGCCCCGAGCCCAAGCCAGGATGAAAACTTTTGTTGTCATAACAAACTCTACATTATGGTTTTATGGGCGTCTTTCTAAGTCTTTCTGTATTTTTATTACTAGATGAATAATCCCCCCAGGGGAATAGTCCACCCAATGCCATCCCGTTCCAACCAGGTGCAAAGTGGTATGTATATACGTGTATTATATATATATAATTATTATCGTTTATTCATCAGATTATTCTGACACATCTACATTGCAAAACAATAATCACATGGAATCATATTCATGTATGTGGGTTTGGACATCAATCATGGTTCATGATAAATAAATGAATTATTTATCATGAGGGTTATCCTTGATATGGATATTCCCCGACGAAACCTTCACTTTTCCCCCGATGGATAAAAATTAGGCCTACCCTTCTAGAGGAGCCCGGAAATGATAGGGCCTACTCCAACTGTGGCGGATCCAGTAAGTCGAAAACATAGGGTCATATGTCAAATTTGATATTTTCGGTCAATTTTAGTAAATATTACCGTACATTAGAGCAAATAGAAACATACATGTTCTGAACTATTCTGAACTATTTAAAGCAAAAACCAAGTTTGTGTGATCACTGGTTACAAAGATATTGAACCATATATTTTTATCCCTAATTTTCCATATTTTAGATAATTTGCATATGAACTGGACATTTTTCAGAATTTTATCTCCTTGTCACATGCCATCATTTGAAAAAGAAAAATCTTTATTGGCACTTTGTATAACTTCAAATTGCAGTCTTGGAACATTTTGTTTATACAAAGCACGTACTTTAAGATATAATTGTAAATGGAACTTGGATTCCACGTCAAGACTATTTGATATTGAATACAATAAGAAATATTAAGAATGCGTTGGTTAGTCAGCCATCAGGACTGACCCTTTTTAATATGTACAAATGTAAATGAATACAAATATAAGTAGATAAGGTATAGACCTACATGCACGCAAAAAATTGTCTTTTAATTGTATGCATATGCGCCTTTTCATTTTTAAGCTTATGGTATACATATGAGCCTTTGCATTTTTAAGCTTGTTGTAAATATATAAAACGGATATTTTATGACATGATTTATGAAAATCAAAGAGAAAAGAAGAAATAAAAGTTGGTTTAATCCCCACTAAAGAGAAAAAAAACTTCAAATTGCAGATTATTTACGGTACATTGCAAGTATATTTGGCGACCATTTTTAAAAACGTCCCTAATTTGCAAAGGTCTCGACGCAAGTTTCACGAAGCTGAGGGTGACCATATTTCTAAAATTACTAGCTCCTCAACATATCACTTGCGCAATATAAGAAGGATTATGAAGTACCTCTCTAGGAAAGCAACAGCACAACTGATTCATGCATTCGTTACTTCATATCTTGACTTTGGGAATTCTCTCTTTTTTGGTATTTCTAAGAGATCCATTCCAACTGTTGCAGAATACATCTGCTAGGATCATTACAGGAACAAAGAAATTTGAGCACATCACACCGATCCTACAAGAACTTCATTGGCTACCTGTTTCTTTCAGGAGCATTTTCAAGATTTTGCTCATTACTTTTAAGACTCTGAGAGATGAAAGTCCTGGGTATCTTCGTGAACTGCTTGTATGGTACGTGCCATCGCGAACTCTCCGCTCTGGTACTGACAAACTTCTGCTTGTTGAGCCTAGATCTACACGTTCATGGGTGATCGATCATTTGCTGTTGCGGCTCCACGCCGATAAATATTCGCTCGTGTCAGTCTACTCCTTTGTTCAAAAAAGCTCTCAAGACGCATCTGCTGTCGGCTGCTTTTTCCTAGTTCTCCGGTTTGTTTTGCTTGCTTGCTTAATTGTTTCAGTTAGATACTCCCATTACTTGAGCACCTGTGATGAGTAATGAATAGGCGGGCCCTGTGCCTTAAATTACCTGTAAACGGTGCGGTGATGGTGTGGTTTTTCTTTTCTTGTAGCTTTAGGTTCATGTTAATTTTTTGTTCCTTCATGTAGCACCTTGAGCACTACTGCAGTGGATTTGTGCGCTTTATAAATCTTATTATTATTATTATTATTATTATTACCAGAAGGTGTCAAAAAGCCATCTAGCATGGATGAATGCTTTTAACAGTCTACTACTCCTGAAGTCATTCCAGAAGCGTGTCTAAAAAGTTGCAAGATTCTCCTTAAGAGTTTTGTTCAAGTCATTAAACTCTTTGATATCTTCTGTCAATCTCAACAGTTCCCGCCTCCGAAGTTCACATTGACGTACAAGCTTATGAAGTTTCCATTGTTGACAGGTTGTTTCAATACATTCAAAATCACCATTCTCCGCATGTGTTATTACTATTTCTGGCAAACATTTTAAATTGCTCAGTGATTTCCTCAACGGGACACTTTTAGGCCTAAAAGTCGAAATCGTCGGGTTTGCAAGGACACACTTATCAACGTTCACAATCAAGTCAGGTAGGCTTTCACATGAACTTTGTCGAGATATTTGAGGTGTTGGTGTAGGAACGTTTAGCTTAAAACATCGCTCTTTGTTGTACAAGAACTCAATGGACGGCAGTCGATTAAAGTTGGTTGTTAATCCTCTGCATTTTGGTAAAACAAAATATGCTGGTTCATCTTCGCTTTGATGAGTAGTTTTTTGGTAATTCCGACTAATTTGGTTGGTTTGTCTAAACATATTCTGCTTCCTTTGGGAAAGTTTGCAGCACCTTCCAAATGCAGGGCTAGATAAAGGTGCCTTTCGATCACCAGTATTTTGAAAAGTTAATTGTTGATCAAATTTACGAACATGGTCCATGTGTTCGACTAACGACTGAAATGGTAATTTTTTAACAGGTTTATTAAAATGCTTTGACACAACAAGCGTGTCTGGAGTATTTCCATGTATTTTCTCAAAGAGTCCATGTCCTTGTAATGTAATGGGTTGGGGAAGCAGCGACAACTCACCGTCACGACGATCTAAATTAATGTTGGTGCATCGGATTCGTGCGGGTGACGTAGCGATCCGTTGTCTTGAAGTCCAACTTGGGTTATCTTGGAAACGAGATATAGCACGCCGCAGATTTTTGTGTTCTTCATTAACAAGACGATCTTTCCGATTGAGCATATTGCTCATATATCTTGTTTGGCTACTCAGATACCCCTGCTTATCCAATATCCAAGGTAGGCCTACACTCCTGCTTCTAAGCCTATCTCTCTTATCGTTCTGTCCACTCATATTCAGGTAAATATATGAGGCCACAGAATCGTTGAAATATTAGCCGTATGATTGATCTGAAAAATAATAAAATATACATTATATACACCGTGTGGTATACTTATCACAAGATTGTAATTGGTTTTGCTTATTTGTTATGACGCCTTGGCATGAAGCGTCGATTATTAATGCTTTTCTAATGGCCTTTCTTATTAGAAAATAATATCATATATCCTATCATTTATTTATTTAAATAAATACCGGTACAACAGAACAACAAACAAGAGAACGCACAATGTACGAGTGAAGAAAGATATAAACACTCGACATTAAATAAAAGTCACAGCAAGCCTACTGTTGTGAAATTATGGCGGCCGTGACAAGTTAATAACTTACAAAAAAACTATGGAATTGAATTTTTCAATTTTATAGCTCATGATAAAATAGTACGGTCCATCAGGACACAACCTGAAGAAGAACCAGATTCAGGGGAGCACCTCGAACAGAAGGAATTTGCTATGTATTATCATTATCATTATTAATTATTATTATTATTATTATTATTATTATTATTATTATTATTATTATTATTATTATTATTATTATTATGTAGATGTTCTTAAATGGCGCTCTACAAGGATCAGAGCTCCTTACAAAACTTACCTTTCAAAAGCAAACAAATGAAGGCCAATAAAAACAACTCTTCTCGGAGAAAAGAATGTACTAATATAGACTTATCTGCGGCATTTGACAGAGTGGTGCTGCTTTGAACTTTGAATTCATCAGAATAAAACAACACCACAATATTCTAGTACTAAAATAATTGATTTATTAGAGCGGTTCTACAACTCAACTTCATACTAACAATGCAACTTGCAACAGAACGGTAGCCAGTGATGGAGAGGGCAAACAGTTGCAAAACACCTCTAAAATCAGCCCAAACCATATTATTGCACTGTCTTAAACAAACAAAAAAACAATAAATATTGTCAACAATATAAACAGACATTCAATTTGACTTAAATTGGTTGCAAATGCATCTTTCTACTTCATGCAAGATTAGGAATCTATTTCTTTTGGTTTAGGCGTCAGACAAAGCGGCATTGGGATCAGATTTGGCAAGAATAACATCCCATTTACCTAGATTCAGTTACCAAGTTTTTACAGCAAAAACTGATCCAGCTCAAATGTGCATTACAACCTGCTATGTTGATGATCGGACCATGGAGGTCGGACTCTATACTTCTGCCAGCCCCGATAATAGCCTGGGCTTCGATAACACCTAGAAAGTACCGCTCAAGCTCCATCTGTCACTGAATGTTGGAGAGACGGAATCAATCAATTTAATTTTCAATGTGAAACAAATGAATATCCGGAATCGATAATAAACCTGTCTCAAACGACGGTAAAACATTATTGCAGTGTACGATAGCAGCACAGAAAGCCACAAACAGTCTTCGTACCATTAAAAGGTCATTCAAATATATGGATATAGCGAGCTTTAAAATATTATATAAATTATATGTTAGACCTCACCTTGAATATTGTATTCAGGCTTGGAGCCCGGGCTTAAAAAAGGACATCAGTATACTGGAAAAAGTTCAAAGGAGAGCCACAAAATTACTGCCATCTTTGAAAAAAATTAGCTATAGCGAGAGATTGGTCAAATTTAACCTGTATACCTGGGAGCAACGGAGAATTAGAGGAGACCTTATTGAAACTTTTAAAATTGTTAAGTCCTTTGAAGACGTAGATTGTGGAACATGTTTTACCTTTGTCGAGGACAGTAGCAGGAGAGGTCATGAACATAAATTATACCAACCAAAACTTAACAAATTTTTGAAATGTAGAATGGAAGTCTTTTCACATCGAGTCATATATATTTGGAACAGCTTACCACAAGAGGTTGTTGCTGCCACAACTGTAAACACCTTTCAAAAACAGACTGGACAGCTGTGGGGTCTTTAAAGCATTGGCTAACTTTTCCCACTTATATCAAGTATCAAGTAGGCAAGTAAACCTTGGCAAAACTACTACTTTCGAATTACGTTTCTATGCAGCAAGCTCAACATTTATAAAATTATTAAAACTAATGAGGAATCCATCGCATTTCTGGCAGACTTGTACAGACTTAGTTAGTGGAAGTCCTGTCTTCTTGCTCTGTTAAGCCAATTGTATTTTTAATATTATTATTTTCTTATATTTTTTGGCCTACATTAGTACTACGAAACACGTTTATTATAAGAGGGCGAACTGTAAGCCTACTGCTGCGAAAACTTTACCAGTGTAATTGTTTTTCATTTCATTTACGTGCCGCTTGTTATGAAATGAAAAACACTTACTCTGGTGTTTTTCATTTCATTTCATTTTGTACATTGTTATGAAGACTAGCTTCATAGTTGTAGCAAGAATAAAAAAATTAGTTCCATGCTCATAACAGTTTACTGTACATTTTATCCGGCCATTACCGTCTAAATGACGGGCTATCATACAGGGTGGTTAAGCCTTGGTTAACGGACAGCCCTGCTAAGTTTATGAAGTAGGATTACTTTTGTTTTATTTTACAAATACATTCAACGGCCAATGGATAATACAGGATGCCTTATAAATATAGATACACTTTTAAATACATATAAAAACAATACATTTAAATACTTAAAGATTTATGGAACCCGCCCAGGAAAATAATTAGGCAATCATTAATTCAAATGTAATGAAAACTGGATTTAAATGAATTTAAACTTTCATAAAAATGTGAATTATTTCTATGCTCATGATCATTATATAAAGACGCTAATCTGTTGTGTATAAAGCCACCTTTAGTACAGATTACTCTCTTGAAAGGTAACGACAGGTCCTTATCGTGTTTACGACGGGAGCCAGGTCAAACAATATTAAGTAAAAAAGAACATAAATTGGTGATGCAAATAGAATCAATGCATTTAAAAAGAAATATCAAATATACTTCTATTACTCAGTGGATCGAGAGTGTGCAACTAAATGATGGTTAAAAGGCCCGGTGTATAAGAATTCTAATTGGACTCTTTCAATGGGGCCTACGAGTAGATTGGGAAACAGAAATGGAATTTTAAATAACACTGAAATGATTTTAAAAAGTAGAATTAAAGAAATATAAGATCTATTCTCCTTCACAATCAAAATGTTGCAATGACGCCAAAACTAACAATGTTATCTAGATGATGATTAAAAATAAGTTTAGAATCTATAAAAACACTAAAAACGTTTTGTGCAAAAACTCTAATTTTATAAGTGCCATTTAGACTATAATTAACAATGAAAGGAGATTGGTAAAGGCTGACAGGACTGTGTACTTCATAGGATTTAGAGAAAACACTGAACCATTTACATAATCCGTCAAGATCTTCCTGAAATATTTTTAGATTGAGAATTTTGATATTAGGCTACATCTGAAAATTACGCAAATGTGACTACCTGCAGTATAATCTTGATTATACTCAGGGACGGTTACAGAGATGTCTGAAAGGGCGGAGCGATCGAGAGACAACACTACCCTAGGGAGACGGGAAAGTTTTGTTTTCCAGACGCCCGGAAATAAACTCTGAGTTGTTTTGGCCGATTAATAATTTATTTTTCTTTCCGTCTTTTTTATTTCACTTTCGGCATGCCCCCACCCACAAATCCGTCCCCTAATATTATTCCTCTGGAGGAGGCGTTTCTCTAAATGGTTATACCACCAAGCCGTTAGTCGATAGAAGACGCAGTATACTGTAACCCCTATTAAGGGGACACCTTCGGGACCAAACAAAGAGGCCCCTTAGGGATGTCCTTTAAGTTGCTCGTAGTGTTGAAAGATATCTTCATTTTGTGGCTGAAAAACAGAGGTCTCCTATAGGGGTTTCCCGGAGGGGTTCTACTTTATTATTGTATTGTGATTTGTATAAATTCTATTAAAATTATTACAATTAATAACAATAATAATAATAATAATAATAATAATAATAATAATAATAATAATAATAATAATAATAATAATAATAATAATAATAATAATAATAACAATAATAATAGGCCTAATAATAATAGGGCCTAATAATAATAATAATAATAATAATAATAATAATAATAATAATTTAGATTTATATAGCGCATTACACTAACAAAAGCATCAAAGCGCTTAACAATGATTATATGATAGCATACCGGTAACTAGGTGTATCACTAGGGGCCTATTATAATTGTTATATTATAATTGTTATAATAATGATAATTTTTATAAAAATTATTGAAAAGCGCAAACAAGGCACTTTATTTCAAAATGCCACAGAATTATTACAAAGTATGACATGTATTACAAATTGAGGATTAACAAAGTGCGATAGTAGGCCTACAATCGCTAACACCAATTACCGGTATATAAACCACTCTAACACAATTATAATCCAAACTTTAAACCTCAGTACGGTTAAGGTTAGAGCAGCTTAAAAGTGAGGGTGATTTTGGTATTGATTTGCTGTGCTGGTTAAATTGTAAGCTAAATGTTATTTTCTCGATTAATTATTATTTAGGCCTATGATTTTCCGGATTCCTTGAAACCGGGTTTTTACTGCGGAAGGCGCTATAAAAAATGACCATTTATCATTACTTACCAGAAATATAAAAAGTAAATACCTTTATGATATTCCAAAATTGTTGACTCTCATTATCAAATAGTGTCCTGTGATATTAATTAGAGGCCAACCATCGAAGGTAGGTATCATACTGGCTCCGCAGAATACTCTCTCTTACCACTGAGTAATCTTATCGACTGCCTGTTGGACCAAAACTGATTTGATTATTTACTCTGCATGCCTAAAAAAAATCTAAAGAAGGGTTTCATTATTCTCAACTCACCTGTTTATTGTAGATGTTACTTATGTACATATTACATCTAACCTGGGGCTCACAAACACAATTGGTTTCCTGGCGTCTCCGTGGTGCCATTTCTCTTGAGCAATGGTGTCTGCCTGTACGGTTTAGATTGTGTAAGAATTTCTGTAGCCTATTCATAGTGTATCGACCTGTCGACTAGGAGTTATAAACAGAGGTTTTAAAATCATTGGGCACGTGCTGTGATAGGTGAATTAGACGCTGCAGTGTGAAGACGTTATAGATTCTGTCGCGAAAATTGTCGAGTAATTATTTCCGTTTCACGGGAAAAATATCTTCACACGCACTGCCACTGACGTCATAATGTAACGTCTACTATTTTAAACCATGTTAAACAGCAAAATTAGGTCTAGTGATCTTAACAATACAGTTTTGTATAGGCCTACAATATGCTGCAAGTTGTATTGTCAATGTCTATACAACTTTGTAGTATAATTAATAAATAATAAATTGTATTCTATTATTATTAATAATAATATTATTATTATCATTAGGCCTACTATTGTTATTGTTATTGTTTATTATCATTATTATTTTTTATTTGATATTTGGCAATCTCATAGGCGCCATGTTTCGATGTTAATGTCTTCAAACAATTAAGTTAAATAAACAATATTTACTTTATATTTAATTGATGGTAAAACTCTCCCACACTTAAACATTATAATTCATATTTAAATGTGTACATCTATCACTCTCCATCTGCACTTGTTTTCATACCGCACGGTACCAAACAGTTATATAATTATTTTTCCTTTCCTTTCCTTTCGATTGATCTTTTGATTCTTAACTGTTTTCCTTGAAAAATATTCTAGCTCCGTTACGTACAGGCAGAATCTACTAAATTTTAATTTAGTATGTGTCATTTGTATTGACTGATTTTTCATTGTAAGTGGTGATTGCGTCTCACAAAAGAACATCACAAAATATCAAAACACAAGAAGAAACAAAATGCACATGCAGGGCCAGATTTAGGGGGCTCAGGCCAGCCCCACCACCCCACCCATATTCTTTTTTGGGAAGTAAAAAAGAAAAAAATGAAAGAATTAAAGAAAAATAAAAAATTGATCGCCCAAAACGCCTCAGAGCTTATTTTCGGCCGTCTAGAAAACATAAGTTTCGCGGGGACATTCCCCCGGACCTGGGGTGGTTTTATCTGGATCGGCTCATGAAAATGACGGGATCCACAGACTATAAGTCTAAACTAAGGTAAACTAGGCCTACGGTAATTGATCTACATCTCTCAATATACCATCATACGAAATAAATAAATGAAACACATCGTTCGCTGTCAGCTAGCCATTATATGGCATAGGTGTATTCAAGTGGCCGCTCTACTATGTATTCTGATAATTTTAGGTGAGTCGGCGTTCTTCTTCATGACCAGGTGTTTAATGTGTGAACATTAACATGCTAGTTTGTTTTTAAATGTGCTTGTTTGCAATGTACCATATCCTTATTTGAAGACCCCCTTTAGGTCTATATCATCGGCCAACTGCCACTTTATTCATTTGAATTGATTCATTTCCTTACGTGCTCTTGTCAGCTGTGATTTAATTGCTTAATAATAGAAACGCTGAAAGGAAAATCCAAAATGACGCAATTCGTTACGTATTCTCGTAGTGTATATCAATTTACAGATGGTCAAGCTCGCACCATTTTATAAAGATCAATAACAATGAAAAAACGATAGCAGATTTGTTAAATGACAACAAAAAGAGAATAGGACGCAATTGTGTGGGTTTTTTTTGCTATTTTTTTTCATTGTCATAACAACGCATAATATCTTTGATTAAATATCGTCGAATTTATAGTAGCTATTTAATATGGTGCTGGTAAATTACTAGACGTTAAAGTAATAGGCCTTTTAAATATTACATACACACACCCACCCACATATATATATATACATATATATATGTATATATATATATATACATATATATATATGTATGTATGTATATATATATATATAATAGGCCTATTGAATAATATATATGAACATGTAGAATCTTAATTTTTATTATCTATGTATATAAATAATATTATTATTAAAGAATCTCTTTTGAGATCCAGTGGGCCGGAGATTGCATCTTCAGATCTCCGATCTTGTTCACAAATTCACGGACTAGCGCTGTCTTTAAGAATTTTGTAGGACGCGTTAAGAATGACAAAATATTCTCTGCTGTATGTACTGGAACCGAGCCGCATAGCTTGTGTTGTTGCACTATTTGAATTCACACCTGGGCTGTGTATGTATATTGCCTTGGTTTGGCTCTGCAATCATTAGTGGTTTGACTAATCTGGGTTCTGCATAAACTGGTCAAACGTTTTGTCTAGGTCTGTACCCTAGCTGCACTGATGAGGCCTGGAAGCCAGTGTATGCTTAGTTTATTTTGTCATTCTGATCGGATTTTCTCTACTGTTCCGTTTTAATTTTATATTGTTTTGCATTATGTGGCCGTTTGCTGTTATACATATATATATATGTGTGTGTATATACATATAGGCCTACGTGTATATATATACATATATGTGTATATATATAATAGGCCTTTTTTTACATATATATATAGTATATATATATAGGCCTATATATAGTATATATACATATATATATATATATATATA
>NW_022756612.1:141663-160179 GCF_011630105.1 Anneissia japonica
AGATGTGGATAAGAGACAGATATATATATATATATATACATATATCATACGACTAGGCTCACTCATAGTGGAGCTATGGTTTGCTATGCTGCGTAGCGATATCTAAAAGATCTCCTGTTTTGTTGAATATTCAACAACTGACTCAAATGCTCACTCATGGTGGAGCTAAAAAGATAGGTCTCATGGAATTCGCGTATAGTACGCAAAAAATCCGAAATAGGAGGGTTGATTGAAAGATTTGTTCTCTCTACATAGGGAGAGCTTGTTTAATCAACAATAAGTTTAGGCCGCAAAACTTCCGATTTTTGAGTTTTCGCGTATAATATGCAAAAATCCCGAAATCGGAGTGTTGATAAAAAGGTTTCAAACTGATTTTAGAGTTTCGCGTATAGACGCAAAAACGGAGGGTTGATTAAAAGTCTATATAGAGAGAGCTAATTCAATGTTTTTTTGTATTTATTTATTTATTTTTTATATATTTCGAACATATTAACAGGATTAAAACATATCAGGTGGATGTTAAAGCATGTTTTTCATATGGTCTTATTCTAACTAACTTATAGTTATATAACAAATATTATACGTCAGACTTAAATATTAAATTCTAATAAAGCAGACAAAATGGATGGTCAAAGTGCTCTGCCAATATTTTACATGCGCGCAAGATATACCGTTCAAAATTTTAATTTATATAAGAAAACTGAAAAGATCAAAACGTAACAGTGATAAAATCAGAAATATGATGAAAGAATAAAAATAACACATCATTACAGAAATATAAATACGTAAATACATCACACACAGTCAAGAGAGGCCTATTTAAAGAAACACGTATCCGCCGTCATACGCACTATAAAAAGCCATACATATTGAAAATCCAAGTTTAATCATGTATATATATATATATATATATATATTACATACATGGACGTTCAAATGTTAAAATAATGTTTCTTGTAAGTTAATTTAAAATTACGAAGGTTATTCGATTCTTTCTGTTCGCGTGGCAACTTATTCCATGCATGCGTGCCAGCATATTTGAGCAAAATTATCATTGTATTTACATTTACTTTAGGTAGGGATATGATTAAATTACAATAATAGTACGCAAAAAATTAGAAATCGGAGGGTTGATTGGAAGTTTTAAAACTAAGTCTAGGCTCCGAAATTGGAGTAGGCCTACAGTATTTGCGTCAGGCTGAGAACTCCGATTTGGAGTATTCTCGCAAAAACTTCAAAATCGAAGGGTTGATTAAAAGTTTTACTCTCTCTGTATACATAGAGAGAGAGCTAGTTTAATTAATAATAATAGTAGCAAAAAATCCGAAATCGGAGGATTGATTAAAAGTTTTCAAGCTCCGATTTTTGAGTTTTTGCATACAGTACCGTACTAAAAAACTAAAAAATCGGCTAGGAGTTGATAAAAAGTTTTGAAACTTCAATTTTGGAGTTTTAGCGTATATTATGCAATAACTCCATACGGAGGGTTGATTATAAGTTTTAAAAGTCCGCCGAGTTTGGAGTTTTCGCGTATAGTACGGAGGGGTGTCCACCAATGAGAAAATAATAATAATAAACAAATAATAAGCCGCTGATACTAATATATACAGTCTGACCTAAAGATGGTGTTTTTTGTATCTCATCATCGGCATGCAAACTATTAATTTACATAGGCCTATCCAATTCAGGCTAACATTTGATAATATTATTATTTTTTTATTAACCAGACGAATGTCCTTTCCTCGGGCCGCGCAACCACTGTTAGCGGCAAGCACACCAGAGGTGGTGCCAGCGGCGGGGGGGGGGAACCCCCTGTCTGGGTGAGAAAGCACAATTCGTCGGGGAGAAAAAAAATTATATGTATTTTCTACATATAAGTAGACTCTAAAATCGATTAAATAAGCCTTTGAAATCCCAAAATTTTCGGGGCTTTCGCCGCCCCTCGGCCATTTTCGAAAGATTTTAATCGAAGCTTGACCACGCCCACTTTGCTTTCGTCGGGGAAATCTGACTCCTCGTCGGGGACCTCGGTCCCCCGTCGGGCGATTCCTGGCGCCACCCCTGTACTTGCACAGACGCTCCGATTTCGGAATAACTTCAATTCTGATCTCATTATTTTGAATTTTTGCAGCTTCGGCGCTCCATAATGATGTCATGTGTCATATCAAATTGTTTTTCACCAACTCAGGCCTAGCTAGGCCTAACTATGGAAAGCATTTCCGAATGTCATTTTTTACAAATTATAAGGTAAAATATATCATTTTTTTGTTTGATTAATATAAGGAAGATGTTTATTTCATGGTGTTGTGTTTCGTTAACGTATCAATTCAGCGGAAATCAATAATTCACTCTAATCGAAACGTCGGCCGAGGCTCACTCTCTACTCTCTCTAGGCTAGGCCTAGGCCTAGCCTACCTATACCTAGCCTCGGCCTAGCTAGGCTAGGACCCTATGCTACCTCTATGCCTACTACTATACTCCTTAGACCTACTAAGTCTGCTATGGGTCTATACACTATCCTATTCCATCCTACTAGGCTAGACCTGACCTAGGCCTAGGCCCTAGCTAAAGCCAAATCTAGGCTAGGCCTATGCCTTTCCTAGCTAGGCATATAGTCTTGACTGGCCTACTGTAATGTTATTGTTACAAGGAATAGGCCTAGCCTAGCCTAGGCCTAAGTCAAAAAGGCCCTAACTTTACCCGAGGCGTAGGCCTAGCCTAGCTAGGAAGACTTGATTATGAGGCAGTGATTTGTGGCTCCAAAAAATTGCCGACAGACAGGGAATCTGATGTCTGCAGCTGGTCCGAACCAATGGGCATAGGCCTAGGGTACGCTGACCAACTGTCGGCAGGGCGCCGTTTTTCGGCAGGTCATGACCATAATTACTTATAATTAATTAATTACTGTAAGTAAATTTTTTTACGCGATGTTAACGTTGACAACGACTTGTATGATCTTATTAATGTCATCATAACACAAAAGTTTCCATGTCTTTCACTGCAAAATTTATTGGCATCTTCTTTGATACAAAAAAGCTTCAAAACCCGGAAGTAAAATTTGATACCAAAATTGAGCCAATCACTAACTAAGAGCCCTGCCCATTTCTGGAAGAGGGGAAAAAAATATATTCCAAACAAATCCAGATTTGTTCAATAATTGCCTTGAGTAAATACGTACCCTTTCAGAACAGTCCATTTTTATGATTTCAAATTGAATAGCGTTAGAGGGGGGTTTGCTGACAATTGGATGAACGACATGTAAATTTCCATTTCTCGTCATGTGGTATATTTTTATAACAAATGTAAGCATGATTAATCATTGTAAATCTTCATTTCAGTGATGGGTTCTCAAAATAAAAGCTATTGTTTGTGTCTCTGTTTTTTTTTTTTACACAACATTTTTGATTATTACCAAATTACACATTGGTAGGATCAGGAAATAGGCTAACAGCTCGCTGGTCCTGGCAGAGTGGGTGGTAGGGTAGGGGAATTTTCGAATCGTGCATCTAATTACAGAGGAAAATTAGCAGCCATTGATATCTAATAGTAATCTACGTCAAGGCCAATACTATGTAATTTAATTTAATTTTTAAGTTACCTTGGAGTTTGAATTAGATTCTACTTAATTTTTTATTTCCCTCAGATGGCTCAAACTCAACCGACATCCTCCCTCCCCCCCCCCCTCCCCCCCCCCCCCCCACCCACAAAAAAAAGAAATCAGAGCAAGCCAAGGAGCATAACATGTAAAAAAGTACCATCAAAAGATTCCCTAAAAACGTCGAACTAGGCGTGGCTTTACCTACATCTAGACTCTTTCTGAACCAGATTATAGGTGGTAGGGCATGAATAAGCCATAAGTAGGATCTTAAGCCTCTCTGCTAAGCCACTGCTTTAACAATCCTTGATTCTATAACCAGCCAATATGGTAGGAACAGTATTGATTGCATAAATAGTTATACTAATGTTAATTATTAGAGAGATAATAAATCCTCATTAACATTTTTCAATTGTAAGCTATAATAACTTAATATGGAAAGTAAACAATTTAAAAAATTGAAATTTAATGTTCAGATTTATTAGATTAATATACACATTATACCAGATACATTTGTTTAATAATAGTGATGTCATGTGTCATATCAAATTGTTTTTCACAAACTCAGGCCTAGCTAGGCCTAACTATGGAAAGCATTTCCGAATGTCATTTTTTACAAATTATAAGGTAAAATGTATCATTTTTTTGTTTGATTAATATAAGGAAGATGTTTATTTCATGGTCTTGTGTTTCGTTAACGTATCAATTCAGCGGAAATCAATAATTCACTCTAATCGAAACGTCGGCCGAGGCTCACTCTCTAGGCCTACTCTCTCTAGGCTAGGCCTAGGCCCCTAGGCCTAGGCCTAATCCTAGCCTACCTATACCTAGCCTCGGCCTAGCTAGGCTAGGACCCTATGCTACCTCTAGGCCTACTACTATACTCCTTAGACCTACTAAGTCTGCTATGGGTCTATACACTATCCTATTCCATCCTACTAGGCTAGACCTGACCTAGACTAGGCCTAGGCCCTAGCTAAAGCCAAATCTATGCCTTTCCTAGCTAGGCATATAGTCTTGACTGGCCTACTGTAATGTTACAAGGAATAGGCCTAGCCTAGCCTAGGCCTAAGTCAAAAAGGCCCTAACTTTACCCGAGGCGTAGGCCTAGCCTAGCTAGGAAGACTTGATTATGAGGCAGCGATTTGTGGCTCCAAAAATTTGCCGACAGACAGGGAATCTGATGTCTGCAGCTGGTCCGAACCAATGGGTTAAGGCTTATTAGGCCTAGGGTACGCTGACCAACTGTCGGCAGGACGCCGTTTTTCGGCGGGTCATGACCATAATTACTTATAATTAATTAATTACTGTAAGTAAATTTTGTACGCGATGTTAACGTCGACAACAACTTGTATGATCTTATTAATGTCATCATAACACAAAAGTTTCCATGTCTTTCGCTGCAAAATTTATTGGCATCTTCTTTGATACAAAAAAGCTTCAAAACCCGGAAGTAAAATTTGATACCAAAATTGAGCCAATCACTAACTAAGAGCCCTGCCCATTTCTGGAAGAGGGAAAAAAAATATATTCCAAACAAATCCAGATTTGTTCAATAATTGCCTTGAGTAAATACGTACCCTTTCAGAACAGTCCATTTTTATGATTTCAAATTGAATAGCGTTAGAGGGGGGTTTGCTGACAATTGGATGAACGACATGTAAATTTCCATTTCTCGTCATGTGGTATATTTTTATAACAAATGTAAGCATGATTAATCATTGTAAATCTTCATTTCAGTGATGGGTTCTCAAAATAAAAGCTATTGTTTGTGTCTCTGTTTTTTTTTTTTACACAACATTTTTGATTATTACCAAATTACACATTGGTAGGATCAGGAAATAGGCTAACAGCTCGCTGGTCCTGGCAGAGCGGGTGGTAGGGTAGGGGAATTTTCGAATCGTGCATCTAATTACAGAGGAAAATTAGCAGCCATTGATATCTAATAGTAATCTAGGTCAAGGCCAATACTATGTAATTTAATTTAATTTTTAAGTTACCTTGGAGTTTGAATTAGATTCTACTTAATTTTTTATTTCCCTCAGATGGCTCAAACTCAACCGACATCCTCCCTCCCCCCCCCCTTCTCAACCATGTGCCTTCATCTATGACTCAACTATTAACACAGTGAGAAAAAAAAAGATAAATATTCGATTTATTGGCAACTCATTACCATAAAACTTGTGTGATAATAATGGTAATAATGTTGATGATTATAAATGAAGATTTTTATTAATTAAGCAATTGTAGATGTTAAACTTGATACAGTATATGCCTTTGCCAGAGTTTTTTTTTTTACAATATCGTATGAAATTTAAAATAGATTAAATTTTAGTAAACATAAGTACAAGGATAGGACCAACAAAAATATTCACACAAATGGGAAGTTTATCTATTATGGGCTGTTAAAAAGGTTGCCAGAAATTGGGTGCCGACATCTGGTTCGCGCATGCTGAGAGTATGTATAAAAACCTTCGGTTGTTTATCAATCAAATATTTAATTAAGTAACAATTGTTTATATTTACAACTATCATGTTGAATATACAATTAGTTACACTATTTAATGACAGTAATATTCATGTTGAACTACTGTATAATCCTATTCCATGTAGACATTATTTTTCGTTTCATTTGCCGAGGATTGGTCAGCATACCCTAGAGCCTCTATTATTTTCCCCCACTTAGTTCTTGCAGTTTTTTTTAATGTTACTGTATTTATTGAACTGATGACAATTCAAAACCATACTAACTTTAAACTTAAGAAAACTATTCAAAATGTTAAACACTTGAATAATACCGGTAAATTATGCTCTTCCTTCCATAAAACAATGGGAATATATTCCTATCTTCTCCAAAAAATTTTGCCTATAGTAGAAAATCGTACAAGCATTTTGGATAGGAAGGGCTAATTTCCGCTCAGATTATGGGGTTAGCATAGTCTAAGGCCTGAGTCTAACTAGGTAACTTTTCCCTTTACTTTAAATTAGCTTTACTGTAGGTCCTAGGCCTTTACTAGGCTAGGCCCTAGAATTCAGGTTTGTAAAGCATCTTGTCTATGTTTGTTTTATTAATGGGGACTGTGCCACTTACAATGTGATAGAAGCAGCAGCAGCAATAGTCTTATATTTAATATAACATTTTAACTACCATTTAGGTATTAATTAGTGGATCACAGAACTCATTATCTAAGGTGACTATTGGACCACAAGGAGCTAAATGAGTTCACAGAATTTCTGTGGTTTAATTTCACATATTTAAATATGTAATTTTCAATGATGTTTCAATGAAATTTTTTTTTTTCTAGGTGAAAAACAACACTATAAAATAAAGAGCAGTGCAGAACTTTACAGTGGTATTTGGATATTTCATGATGAGTTTAACAAGTGGATTAACACGTCCTCGTCGTTTGGTACTAGGTGTTATTGTTCTTCTGCTTGTTGACATTATCTGGGTTTTATCTGCAGAACTTACAGGAGTAAGTAAATTACCATATTCAAACAATTTCATTTTCATCTGTTTACAAATAATTATGTCCAAACCAAGGGCCAACTAGAGCCTCAATCAGGGTCTCAGAATAAAAATCTATGGTCAGGTTCATGGGGCGAGTTTTTTTATAGCTTAGTAGTATGGACCAAAATTGTGCTTTTAGACCATAATATTAGGGATTGGTAATCAAAAACTAATATTTTTTGGTCCCACGACCTTGTGGCTTCAGACGTCTAAGGTCCAGGTCTATGATCAGATGGAGGCTATGTAATCTGGTGAACAGCACAACGACCAAAAGTTGCATTCATCAACTGATGTATGATATCAATTGTGAAGTTTTAAATTAGTTTTATGATCTAGAGTTAGATCGCTCTGTTTCTCGAATAATAATTAAGTAATTGTCTTGTAATTTTAAAAAAAATTATATTTTAATGTTCAATGTATTCTCTCTTTTTAGTTTTTCTATGTAGTTTTCTTGTATTTTCTAACATGCAATTTTCCACATTTCTATTTTGGTCCAGTGTGATTGTGAGGTTAATTTGTTCGAGGGGGGATGTAGGTAGAGGTGCTTGACACCTGTTCATCCCTTCCTTTTCGCTGCTTTTTATATCTTGTTTATATCTTCAATTTTTCTCATTGTGCAGTGATGAAGCGTAATAAATAAATATGAATAAATAAATAAATAGATGTCCTGATGCTTGACAAAACAATGTGAAGTAAAATGTTCCCTCCTTTTAATTTATATAGTACAGTATTTGTGACATTGGAAAATTTCTTCTCCTGTAGTATACCTTCAAGGAGGACGTCTGAGGTCCAGGTCTATGATCAGATGGAGGCTATGTAATCTGGTGAACAGCACAACAACCAAAAGTTGCATTCATCAACTGATGTATGGTATCAATTGTGAAGTTTTAAATTAGTTTTATGATCTAGAGTTAGATCACTCTGTTTCTTGAATAATAATTAAGTAATTGTCTTGTAATTTTAAAAAAAATTATATTTTAATGTTCAATGTATTCTCTCTTTTTAGTTTTTCTATGTAGTTTTCTTGTATTTTCTAACATGCAATTTTCCACATTTCTATTTTGGTCCAGTGTGATTGTGAGGTTAATTTGTTCGAGGGGGGATGTAGGTAGAGGTGCTTGACACCTGTTCATCCCTTCCTTTTCGCTGCTTTTTATATCTTGTTTATATCTTCAATTTTTCTCATTGTGCAGTGATGAAGCGTAATAAATAAATATGAATAAATAAATAAATAGATGTCCTGATGCTTGACAAAACAATGTGAAGTAAAATGTTCCCTCCTTTTAATTTATATAGTACAGTATTTGTGACATTGGAAAATTTCTTCTCCTGTAGTATACCTTCAAGGAATTCAACAAGCCATTTTTCACAACCTATGTGAAGACTTCGATGTTTATGCTGTACATGCTAGGGTTTTTGTTTTGGAAACCATGGCAGAAGCAGTGTATGGAGTGCATGCACAAAGCAAACAAGCCTCATAGTATAGTAAGTTATGGGTTTGGGTATGGTCTTATGGTTCTTTTTACTGCATTTATTCTATGTTACTTTGTCTTGTGAAACTCAGGGCAGAAACTACAGTATGTTGCAAAGCCTCATAGTATGGTAAGTTAAGCATCCAGCAGTTTGGTACAGTGTTAATCGTTAGTTTTTTTCATCCTTGAGGTTGGGATTTCAATCTTTTACTGTGGATTTTTACTTGTTTCCTTGAGCAAGGCACTTATCTGTTATTCTTACTCTTCACCAAAATGTGTAAATGGGTACCCCCGTGGTCTGTGTGTTACTCCACCGATACGGCAGAAACACTTACGTAGAGTGCATGGACCCAATAACCATCGATAACAAACGCTTAGTAACCAAAATGCTCACTAACAATATATAACATATTGTATATTGCAGTTTGACTGCTTATAAATATACAGACACATGTTGCTCCCAAAGTTTCTGACTGTATAGAACAGAATAATGATGTCACCAGCTTCTGTTTGTCTTTCTGAGGGATATCTTGAAAACCAAATTATAATATTTATTAGAACGTACACCTTAAGATCGGTGGCACTCAAACATCATTTGGTGCGTTCAAAGTGAAAACTAAATAGTACAAAAATAGTGACAAAATTACTAAACAGAACATGTAAAGTACGGAAAAAAAAAATACACATGTAAATACACAAATTGAAAAACCACCAAAAGGGGAAGTGCTCTCAATATATTTATTGGCAAAAAACTATACTTAAGTCTGACTGATTTTATACCCATGTTCTAGAGTGAACAGCATACAGTATGTGGTTGGGGACGAAAGTGGGGCCAATCAGGATAATACCACCCTAGGGTGTCTAGGGACATGTCCCGCGAAATTTATGTTTTCTAAACGCCCAAAAATAACCTCTGAGGTTTTTTGTGCGATCTATTTTTCTCTTTTCTTTCTTTCTATCTTTCCCCCTCCCCTCCACTAAATCTGCCCCTGATAGTACTGTATACACTTGCCCAAGGAAGCTAAAAATTTGGGTTCTTAAATATCATCACATGCAACGTCTAGCTAGAGGTATATTGCAAATCGGTCGGTGTTGTTACCTTAAACACTGATAATTTGTGGATACAAGCATCATATATTATGGCTGAAATTTCAATTTACATTTCCGGCATTATTTTTCGAAGCATATTTTTAGTACTGCATTGACATCGCCACTATACTGTATTTCCCAAGTACACATTCTGGTGCCTGCCGAAAGTAAAATCAAGGTTGAACCAACAACTATGCTTAGTGGTTCAGCCATAGTTCTATAATTTGCACCTACAGTGATTGACAAACTTCATCAGATTTTATTGGATATTTGATTTGAATATCCTTTTACATAAAACCAAAATTGCTTACTTTTTGAATGTAAACAGTTTCACTGAATAGCAGTCACTAACATCAGTACGAATGTGGTTTGGTTTGGTTGCTTACTACTATTCTTTAGTCAAAGTATGTTGGTGGCACCAGTACTGCACACTGTACACCTACTGAAGAATGTATAACTAACCAAGCCACATTCATACTGATGGTGACTGGTAGTCAGCGAAACTGTTTAAAAAAAATTAAGCAATTTTGGTTTTATGTAAAAAGATGTTCAAATCAAAGTACACATATAATGCCAAATACTTAGCTATTACATTTGTAACCGATTTTTCTGTATTATATAAGCTTGGCCTTTACAGAAAGGTCTTATTTCCTCAACATATGTTCATCAATTTTTTTTACAAAGAAATTGACTATTCATTATTTAAGATTGTTAATGGAGAGAACTCATCTACTGAAGAAGATTCCTCTGAGGATAATACATTGGTATGTTCCAATTTTAGATTGTTTTATGTCCAATTATGTGTTTTAATCTGATAGTTTAACATGACCAACATTTATTCATTCTGCCAGTCATGCTGAAAATGTCAGTGTTTTTGGCTCTCAATTTTTAGCAATTTTTAGAGCAGTCTACAGGAAAAGAGATTTTCAATCTCTTGCTTTCAAATAGAGATGTTGAAAACATTGTTGGTACCCTCCCCCCCCCCCAATAATATGCTTTATACACAGTCACTATCTGAAATATGTAGCCCATATCTGTCAAGAACCAAATAATTCATTAATAAAAGGAATACAATTTGCACAAGCCCAGAAACCATATTATCGTGACAAGCTAACCCAGTCGAGGAGTTCCTTCAACAGTCGGACCCAGAATTTTTTTTGATGCTAGAAAACTGCCTTTGGGATGCGACTGGCATCAGTGGGAGGAACAGAACTGAACTGATTATGTGTATCCTCATTTAATTGACCTACACACTACAAGTGGTAGGGCTAGGGGGATTGCAACTCCAAGGCTTCACCCTGTCAGCCTCAAAGCTTTATCCTGTTTTGCATTACATAGCGGGATTCCATCCAAAATCTACTTCTAAATTTTGCATTTTAGGATTTTGTTGGGCCACACATTGTTCATAATAGCCCTGTCAAAATGAGTTTAAAAAGTTCATATTTATTATTGTTTCAAATGGTGACATTAATTTTTTTAGAGTGAACCCTTGTACGTTCCTGTCAAGTTTGATGATTCTGACAAGCTTAGTAGTAGAAGCGATAGTTTTAGCGAATCTTGTGATCCATGTAAGTACAGTGATATAATTCTTCCTCAACACATACATATTCCATTAATATGAACATTTTCTCCAAATTTTGTTTTCATCTAATTTTTTCTCATAGTTATTACCATACAAATTGATATAAAAAATTCCTCACTTTTCCTCTAGGCCTAATCTACCCCTATATTGAGATACACCTAAAGTGAGCCTAGTTGACAATAATAATTTAAAGAAAACAAACCCTGTTTTCATGAGTGAGGTAGTCCACAAATTGCATTAGACTAAAACAAGCTCAACTCATGAGTAAGGTACAGTACACTCTCACTAATTTCATGAGTGAGGCACACGATTAGTGTAAGCCTACTGTAACTGTCACAAGTCTTGTAGAAAAATGTGAGTTATTGATCTAAGTTTACAAGTCCTTATTTATGGACACATTAATTGAACCCTCTAACCATTCCCTAATCAAATCTCTGCAGACCATATTGCTGAATTTATTGTTTAAAATAGTAACTAATTAATTGATCCAGAGACCCAAAAGGCATTCTTAAGGGGTGTGAATGGCATATGTAACATAGTAATGAATTAATTGCTTTCTGATGCTAGAATTAGGAAGTGAATCATTCAAGTTACATTTTTTTTTATCTTGCCAATGCGTACAGCTCTATTGAATCTCATATAATTCACAATGAAGTGAAATAGAATGGAATGAATTATGACATACCACAGATTTATTTTGTGATGGACACAATGTAATGTTACTAACTGTAATGTTACTAATCATGATTTATTTGTCTTGTTTAAAAATGAGTCTGGATATAAAAAAAAATATTAATCAAATAAATGACACTTTGTTTCGGGTGTATTTCTGAAGAAAAAAAATTCTGAAATTTCCATTTTGGCTAACTGGCCAAAAATGGAATTTAAATTTTATTTAAAATCACCATTATTGGCATTGAGAGGTTTTTTTTAAACAAGGTATAAACAAATATTTCGCTGTAGATTCCTGTGTAGAGAGTTAGATCAATAAAATTGATTACTTTTTACTTTAAACGTTTTTTCTCAATTCTGTTCAATTTTTCATTTATACAGCAAAACATGTGCGATTTAGTAATATAATGGAAGTGCGTCAGTTATCAGGTGAGTAGTTTGTTCCTTAACAATTGGAGACAGGCCAAATAAATTTGTTTACCCAACTTTTTTTAAAATGTTTATCATTTGTTTTGTTAGTCCTGTACCAACTAAGTATTTCAAGACTTGGAGCATATTTTTTATCCCTAACTCTCATAATGAGATATGGTTTTAGAGCATTGATGAGGGTCCCAAACTTTTGCTATGTAGATCATTTTTGTAAAATATGTGTTTGTGTGTTTTTTTTAAATATGCATTATTGTACAGTGAAGCGTCTATTTTACGGACGTCCATTTTATGAATAGTCGATTTTACGAATGGGCTTTCCTTCTGATGACGTAATCATCGACCAATTAATTCCGTAAAAAAGTCTGATTGCGCACGTTTTAAGAAGTAATAATGTATATTTTTTTCTTAATAAAATCAAGTTTGTTGTATATACTGTATTTATTGATAGTTTTTATCTTTTCTTCCATTTATGCTATAACAATTACAATATTAATGTAATAAACCAAACCTGAACAACGAACTACCAACGCAAGTGTCGTCAGATTGAGCGCACATGTTTACGATGACACAACGAAAGTGTTGGGGTCAACAACTTAATATTGATATGCTAGATGATCGCGAAGTGCATGTAAACAACACAATTAGGCAATCTAAAAACTAGAAAGAACACAATAGAGAGGTCCATAAAACATACAGATCTTTTAATAAGAGCTAAAATAATATTTTGTTAAGTGGAAGAGTGCCAGCGATAAAAATAGTCTGGTTTTTATCGAAGGTAAATTCAGTTGGTACCAAGGGGTATGTAAAATGGACGTCTTACTGTATAAGTGTTTGTTTATCATTCTTATGATTCTTTTTTAAAACTCTATGTTATAAGCATGTTAATACTGGAAAATACATTGGTGCCAAGGTAACAAGGAAACCCAATGTTAGTCCTTTTGTATTTTCCGTTATATCTCCAAACATTCTATAGGTTGCTGAACCAATTCAGCAGCAATCCCATATATTATATGCCTGACTGACTTGAATGGCATTGACTGCAGTTTATTTTTATCTTACCGTATATGAAAATACTGAAGATAAGTAAGTATATTATGGTACCTGCATTGCATTTAGTTTCTGAATAGCATTTTAATTTTGCTAATTTTTCACCTACAGAAAAAGAGGCACATGAAGCGGCCTTGGCGCGGTTGTCATACAGTGCTAGTTTGCGTGCACAGCAGGATCAACAGGCCCAACTTAACAGTAAATTAAGTGTACCTCAAGTTGCCAAAGTCAGTTTTATGTTTTGTTTGGTGGTAAGTCATGCCTGCATAAGAGAATGCATGTCTATCAAAGGAGTAGATTTCATTCACAATAATTAACCTATAAATGGTATTAGATAATTTGCCTGAAACGGATACTGTATATATTGAACAATATAACTAATGCTATAAAGTTTTGTTAATGTAGAATTTTTTACCATTTTACTTTGTTATGTTTTCAATAATGAATATTTTCAAAACTCAAATGTATAATACCAAAGTGTATTAAAATTAGCATGCCAGATTGGCCAGTTTTCATTTATTATATAGTTGAACTTATGATACATTGTAAACAGTGATTACTTAAAAAAATGAACACTGTTATGTAAACATTTTATATACTAACTAAATACTAATTAAGCATCCTATCAAATGTAATGTTTTTATTCAATTCATATCTGTTGATTTGATCAAATTTAACAACAGTTTAGATAAATATTGTTTTAGTCATTACAAAAATACCAAGGCTAGACTTTTTTTTATTGTTTAGCGAACCCGCCGACTGCAAATATTGATGATTTCAAATAAAAATAAAATTTTATTTCTGACCAATTAGCACACCCGCCACCACGAAAAAGTGGAAATTTCAGGAAAAATAAAAGTTTTCTTTATTTTTATTACGCCCTCTGCTGCCTTGAAATCTCCAAAGATAAGATACGTACATTTCTTCCTATTTATGTAAATTTGAAGCATTTAACCATCCTATTTGACATTCATCAATAAAATTTTATTTTTATTTTCTCCTACGTCTGGATGTTTTTGGCAAAACTATTTGCTAAATAAGAAAACAAAATTTTATTTTTATTTTTATTCTTCCCTCCGATGATCTTTAAACAAATAAGTACACAAAACAAGGAATAAAAAAAGTCTCGCCTAATCGATATTCATACTGATTTATTGTTATAGTGGTTTCTGGGAAATTTATCATACCAAGAGGCCATCGATGATACACAGGTAGCAGTTGTACAGGTGTTTTCATCAACTTCAGGTGAGAGTAAGATTCGTGGAACTCCTTCCACATAGTATTTGCAGTTGCCTAGCATTAACACGGTGACTGCGTTTTTCCTAGTTTTATCCCACGCGTCAAGGCATAAAGGGTTCCGCCAAAAAATAAAATAATTTCCATCAATTATAATGGAACAAACAAACATGGGTATTTATTTTTAGGTCTTTACTTCCTGGTTCTTCTCTGACCTCCAGGGTGTGATTTCAAGTTCTGGTGACTTTGTTATTGGCTCATTTGCATAGTGTTGCGTGCTCGGAGATTTTTCGATTGATTTTCTCAATAATACCGCCATGCTAATACCATACCAGTCACATACATATAGTTTTAACTCAGGGGTGGGCATAAAAGCAGCTGGAGGCCCAAAGTGAATTTTTGATTTGATACCGAGGGCTGCACCCAAACTTTGATGTTTCTAGTGTGCTTCTAAAAACCTCCACGCATTGCTTTTACACCGCTTTATTCCCATTTTTAATATTGCTTCATACAGATGGTCGGTGTTGGACTGTAAGAAACAAGGTGTTTTCTAGCCAATGTTGCTTGGGCTGCACACATAGGGTTTTTAATTCATTTTCACGGGCAGCATTTTGCCCACCTGTGTTTTAACTCAACATTTTACTGAAAAATTTCCTTGTCTTTCTGTAAGATGACTAATTCCTATTATGTTGTTGTCTAGTTACACAAAGCTATTTGTAATTTTATGTTTTAAAAGATTGAAATACTCATGGAATGTTGGTATCAGTAGGTTTACTATATGTGTGCATGTCTATGATAGCTCTTTATATACTCGAAGTCCCAAATCTTGGGTGATTCATGGGAGTCTCTCACAAATTGGGGCGGCCTCTTACACTCCTGTAACTAACATTGTTTCTGCCATTTATTTTCTTCCTGAAGTCAGCATGCCCATCAAAATAAAATGTGCTGTGTAAACCAGCCAGTCTTATTCGTAGCTAATTTATAAAAAAGTACATGTAAAATTTAAAAAATAAAGAATCATCTATTAAAGATTTTTAAAGATATAGACACTCATGGACGTTGATTTTTTAAAATATTGTAGGTTTGTTCACCTTGGTACTTGCTGCCATTTTTCCAAGTTCTAATGGTGATAGATTCACACTCTCGAAATTAGTTGCAGTTTTAGTAAGGTAAATAAATCATTTTGAATTTAAGTTATATAAACTTAAGTTAATTTAATTGATTCTGTTTTATTAGTTGAGTGTCACATGTGAACTAAACATTTGGCCTCTGCTTCCAGTGAAGCTTCAAATGCAAAATGTTTAGTCCCTCTCTCTCCCATGAGTATAAATGGTTAACTGGTAGTATGTATATGTTGAATATTTTGGGGTTTATCTTGAATTTGTTGATGCAGAATTAGATACATAGATACAATAATACATCCCAAGGAGAGGAGGTTTATACAGTCACAACCCACTTATTTTACTGCCATATGAACCATGCCTTTAAACACGATTTTAGTTGTGTTTTCAATTTTTTATTTTTAGTCTTGGCGGGATTACATTAATAAGCCTTTCAGGTACCAACAGTCAAGATCACTTTAAATTGGGTTCACTGTGGGCTTTACTTGGTGCTGTCCTTTATGCCATCTACATGGTCATGTTGAAGAAAAAAGTTGATAATGAAGATAGGCTTGATATCCCAATGTTTTTTGGTAAGTACAAACTATAAAGCAATTTGTCAGTAACAATAATTGACTTGCCAATTTTAGAACTCCAAAGTACTGTATTTATTTTTACTAATGTGAAAATTGCGAACGCCTTCATCTGACCTGGACGTCCATCTATTCTTGACTCTATTTGTTTGCTCCTAGCCAGCAACTAGAAAATAAAATTCTTATCATAACCGTAGTAAACCTCCGACAATACTCTAGCTATTGTTTGTACTGTGGTAGGTAGCTAAGACTTAGCCGAGGAAATATATTAAAATGATGCCCCACATTCATTGCTGGGAGGTGGCTGGGACTTGTGTGTAATAGTGTGGCAAGTTAAGCTCCAGGTTAAGTCCCTGCTAGGCCCGGGATGCCCGGAATATAATTTTGACAAAAGCATTAATACTAACAACAAAACAATAAATAACAAAAGAAAGCATCCATTGCTGACTAATATGTGAAACTCAAGCTTGAAAGACAAAATTAATAATAATAAGAAAAAATTCAATGTTATCAAACCAAGTAATGTCCTTACTGAAAGTTTTGATGTTCCTTTCACAAGCATCATCTTCTCCTGAACAGAGACGAGGTTACCCACATCCTGATTCTTGTATACAACCCCATTGTTAAACGACAGCTGGGTTTAGCCAGAAAAACAAAATTGGCCGTCTAAAATGGAAGCCAGTGGGTGTGGCCCTGAGCCGATGAATGGGCCACTGCCCCTCCCAAACATAAGAAAAAAGTAGAAAATTATGATCTTTAGAGGGCATTTAAAGTTGTTTAAATGTTGGAATGTTGTCTTCAAAGGAATATTGTTAAATTAAATATCACAAAGACATTTCAGTTATAGACATAGATTGCATATGGCTACAGTTACCCACATAATGTTTCTAGGCTATGCAGATGCATCTTCATTCATCTCTTGCCTTAGTTTATTGTAAATTCTACTCTAGGTCCTCCGAATCGAGAGATACATGTAGGCCTACACCTACTGTATTTTGTTGACTAATAAAATTTAAATTGTGACGTTAACAACAAATCTTCTGTACGGTATTTCATGATTTAATTATAACCAGAGAGTTATAAACACCAACAAAATTATGTCAGGGAACCGAATCTCAAGTATTGTATTTGCATAGCCACATGCATGCGTCGTGGGTGACTCGGAACCATCCATTTTCAAGTGGGGTATAAATGTTTTTAATATGACGCATGTTGTAAGTGAACTCTGCACCGGGTAGGCAATGGTTAAGCCTTACATTGTTGGGAATCCCCACTGAATATTGGTATGAAAACAATGTACATTCAATCAATAAATGTTGTTTTTATCAAAAGTAAATATGATTTAGCTTTAGTTTAATAGATAAATAGATAGATAGTTTAGTTCGATAGATTTAAAGAGTATAAAGAATTTGCTAATGGTAGACTAGGCCCAATTAGGCTAGGCCGAGCTGATTAGGCTAAGCCGTCCAAGCCATCACGGTAAAAGTAGCCATCCAAAATAATTGTTGATGACCAGACGGCTGGCTGGCTAAACCTATGAGCAACAGCCACCTATTGGTTTGCGTTTTTGCTTAACAATAAAGCTGTCGCTCTGAAGATTATGTTCATGAAATTTAGATCAAAACCGTCAGTAAGGTCGGTTCATTATTTGGTTTGGTAAAATTGAATTTTTTCATTCTGTATTTATAAACCAGATAAATATCTCCAACTAAAATTAATAATACAGTAGAACCTCGATTTTACGTACGGTACGGGACCAGAGGGCGTACGTAAATCGGGGGATTCGTAAAATAGAGGTTGGGTTAAATTTGTGGTAACCTTTGACCTAATACGTACGTAACGCTCAATAAACTTATGTACGAACGAACGATGATACCTAGGCTAGACCTAGCCTCCGAATAAAACCATGTGTTTAGTGTTTTTATTCATCACTTTACGATGTCATAATAAAGTGTTCAAATAAAACCATGTGTCTAGTGTATTAATTCATCACTTTATATCTTTTATTTAACTAAAATAAAGAACATGAAAATATTGTAAGATTACCTATACGACAAAGGTATAACTTGGGAATTCCCCTTCATGCCTATTCTAAACAACAGAGATGTGGTGTTGTCTGGGCCTGTTGAGACAAACTAAACCCATATGCGCTGGGATGGGCGAGCCAACCAATTAGCGTTCGTGTACATG
>NW_022756612.1:160314-186830 GCF_011630105.1 Anneissia japonica
ACTCAATCAATATTGTTGTTTAATGAAAATACGTTGCATTATTATGGTTTGTTTATTGTTATAGTTTATTGTAATAGTCTTTTTACTTATGGTTGCTCTGAAAAGGGCCGTTTGTTTTTAATATTTTCGGGGTTTTTGATGACGTCATCGTCCATACGAGGCGTACGTAAAACAGAGGGTTCGTATAACTGGGGTACGTAAAAACGAGGTTCTACTGTACTACGTTATGAATTTCACACAGAAACAAATAGGTCTAAGAGAATTGTTGTGATTAAAACCACCACTTAAAGTCATAGGGACTCTTTCTTCCCAAGTGCAATAAAACTCTCAAATCTAACATAAAAGGGATAATGCAAGTGCAAGTAATTGAAGTTTTTAATTGTTATATTAAGATAGATATTCATGAAGATTTCCTTTGTCCTATTCCTATATTTTTATCTGTTTAGTATTTACCATTCTAACATAGTCCTTGGAAAACAAATTTCATATGAATTATTAAGTTGTATTCATATGACGAATAAAGGAAATATTTAATTTTAAATCTATTTTAATATGTTAATACTAACATTATAAAATTATGAATTAAGATAATTTTTTATTTGATTGTTTCAGGATTTGTTGGTCTTTTTAATTTTCTGATAATCTGGCCGGGATTTTTTATTATGAATAATTTCCACCTTGAACTATTTGAGCTGCCTACAAAAAAGGTTTGGTGCTACATTGTTGTCAACGGTTTAGTAGGAACAGTTTTATCAGAATTTCTTTGGCTGTGGTAAGTACCAAACATGTTTGTTATGCTATATTTTATTCTATGGTTTTACTGAAAACTGTTTCCTATGTTTATGTAGGTAAAAGAGCATTTTAATATCGATCATTTAATGAAAATTATTGTTTTTCTAATGCTGGTATGTAAAAAAGCCATTACTTTAATATATATCTTTGAATAGGTGCCAAATTCAGCACTTTGATAAATAAAACCTTTTAATGCAATAATAATAATTAAGAAATAATATTCAAAATATATAATAATCAATCATATTTTTAATATAATAGATGAATATAATTCTAGAATTGCTAAATGTAAAGCTTTTGATGGGTGTGTATAAATACTAATCAGTTTGTAGTGAAATAGACATTAACAATGCGATATAAATTTATTTATTTCAATGCTAAAATATATTTTACATGAAGATACATAATATTTTTGAAGGCTGATTAAACAGATACATTTTTTTAAAGATACAGTAAACTTTCAATATTGTTAAACAATTTGCTCAACAATAGTTGGCCGTCACTTAGCAGTAGGTTTGTATACATGACATAGAAATTATTCCAGCCAATCATGGTACTTTACTTGCTGCCTTTAGTACTTTGAGATATATTATTTGCATGCTCACTGGAGCAAAGCTCATCTTTTCTGTCTACCCTTTGAGTTATTTATACAATAACAACAATGGTTTGAGGTTAAGTATTGAACTTCGGTTGCCAAGGTTTGGATAATTTTAGATTGTCTTCTGAAAGAGGGATTCCCAATCATCAAACACTTAACTCTTTACAAATGAAAAAGCTGACTATTGAATGTAAAATTCTTTGCCATTGTTAAATTGTGTTTTTAATTTATGTTTAATACACCATTTTGGCACTGTGTAGTTAGCAAGAAATCACACTGAGAGTTAGTTACATTATTTCATACCAACCGTGAGATATCTTGCAGGGGGACCATATACTCTTAGAGACAATTTTTTTTATATAGTTGAAATAATGAGTCAAATGTGCTTATTTTTTTAAAGATCGTCAGAGGAGGGCGGAAAAAAAATCAAATACAATTTTGTTTTTTTACAGTATTTAGCAAAATGATTTTCGAAGAAGCATCTAGGCAGAAGAGAAAATAAAAATTAAATGTTATTGATGAATGTAAACAGGGTAGTATAGTAATTAGATTGATAAATGTTTTAAATTTTAAAGGAATATATTATATTTTTGGAGATGCAGGGCTTTATAAAAATAAATAAATAAAATTATTTTTTATTTGAAATCACCATTTGTGTTTTGAGGGTTCAATAAACAAGTTATAAACAATAGTCTCACCCAATCCACAAACACACTGTTCAAATAACAAAAATTATTATACATTTGTGATAGGAAAATAAAGGTGGACGTTAATTTGATCACAGTTGTCTTGCAACAGATGTGAAAAATGTTCACACCTTAGTGTTGGTATTCCAGAATTATTTCATTAATTAGTCCTCTATATTTATTTCACTGTATTTTTTTGAAATTTTTAAAGAGTGTTAAAGACTGAAGCATTTAATAAATTACTAAAATGCAGTTTCTGCACGATTTATTTAGGACTAAGGTTATGTTTGAGCTCTCGATGGTTGTGTTTGTCAGAAGATTAGTAGTTGTAATTTAAAAGGCTATGTTTTACTGTATTTTTTCACATACGGTGATATCTCCCAAATTTACGAACGTCTCATTACGAACTCCCTATTTTCTGAATTCAATGTGTGGCGATTACATCATATGAACAGTCTTTATTCAATATAAAAACACTTAAAATTGTATTTTAAAATAATGTAGGATGTTACATCGGCTAATACTATGATGAGGGCGTTGGACTAAAAATATTAATTTGCCTATCCAGTAACGTTATTCTGATTGCCATTCCCTTTTTTGTGGTCTAAAAGCACAATTTTGGGCCATATTAAACCTCTCCCTATAAACCCTACAAGAGACCCTGGCTGACCCTCAGTCTAGGTTCAGACCCCACTGTCTGCAAATTTCTGGAGCCACCGCTGATCACATGCCATTTTTAATTTTAAGTCCTTGGTAATAATGAGTTAAGTTTCAATAAAATAACTGCACACTGTCACTGTAGCGTTCTATTGGAGTCATTACCCAGCGTACTGTAGGTTTCACCAACACAATTGGGAAAGATTCCTGATTCGTTGCCAACAGATCAGGAACGTTAACATTCAACTTTCTGCATGCATTTTCTTAAAATTGCTACTGAGTGTCACCAACAGCTGTCAGAAATGGAGTACAGAGATTTTATGGAAACCAGACTTCAGTAAGGAATGATCCTACTGTGATATATTTGTGCAAAATCTTAGTGTAGGGTACAGGCCAATATTGAGTACATTCCAAGATTAAATGCATCTGCAGTTCATTGAAATGCCTGCGATGACAAGTTTGTTGCAAATGCAAGTAATGGAAAAAATACTACCGGTAACTCGCTCACAATTTTCTTCCAAATTCATAAAGAAAATGTATTTGTAAGATGTACAATGGTCTCTAAAGACAGCCTATAAATTTTTTCTCTCCGACAAGAGAAGGGCACATCCCTCTAAAAATATGGCCCCTTTAGACATCTGGAAGTGATGCTTTAAATTTAAATGTAAACAATAATTTATTATACTGTATAGTAAAGTCAAAATGTTAAATTATCCCCATAAATATATTCGGTATTGAGAAATTTGTCACAAATTACAAAAAAAAACTCTTAAAAATCAAAATGTTAGACAAATTGTTTCCCCTTAGAAATATGACAGGTGTTGTTTATAAATTAATAGGTTGATAAACTAATAGTTTTATAGGACTTTCTAAAAGTTTTAATTTAGGCCTACTTACACATTGATAAAAAAACATTGCTAGTAAAATTTTGTTAGTAGGTGCGCTTTTCTGAATCCACCCCTGAAAGCTTACCTAATAGTGAGGCCAAGTATCAAATTTGTTAAAATGTGTTGACAATAAGTGAAAGATTTTAACGGTTCAATTATTTCCCATTTAATATTCCAGAGTGAATTGACTCTGAAAATCAACTCAATAAAAATACAGCATTGATACTGTAGATTAACTGTGGTGTAGGATGATAAACAAACCATCTTGAGATTGACCACTTACACATGTGTACATCCTGGCAATATAGTCTAAGCAAGCCTTGGGTAGTGTACACCAGCTGTGAAGGGGTGAAGGAAGCATTCATTAGCCCTGTAATCCACTGTGTCGCCAGATAACTCTCATCAAATGCTTTCCATAACCTAAATATGCCCCTCAATAGATTGTCATGCTTTAGTCAAGTTTAGATGACAAGATACTGCAACTCATCTCTCTCTTTCGTTTGGAAGGAATGAAGTATATCCTCCTGTGCATTTTAAAAGGGTTTCAATCATTTTTAGCTAGATGAAATCTGTGGTCATCTTTATCCATTGGAAATCCTTATGGACAAGCTGTCCCTAGAGAGAAAATATCGCAGATGGCTTTAAAATTTAATTTTTGTTGAAGCTTTTGAACTTGGTTCAACTCATTTATTCTTATTTATTTCATCCTCATCTGACACCGCACTCACTGGTTACCTTCACTTTTCTGGCATATTATTTACTTGCAACACAAAAATGACATACCCTTTTCAGTTATATTTCACTATATTATATTTTACTATATACTAAATTCTTTTAGATTGTAATTGTAGTAAATAGACTTTCACATGTACTCATTTATATTACGAAGTGTTATTAAAGTATTGAAGGTAATTTTTTTAAAGTAAGTACAGTAGTATTATTTTCGTTAATTACAAAAATTATACTTTTTAATTTTGACACTGATGAAGTATGTTTTTATTGCCATGCCCATTTTAATGAACATTTCAAGAATAACGAAATTGGCATTTTCCAAGTGTTGCATGCAGGTTTAATAACTTGGTTCTTACTCGCACATGCTAAAAATGGTCAAATGAAAAACGTTTTTAAAATTTTGCTTAGTATTATGAATGTAGTGTTGCCCTGGAGAACTGCAGAAAGGTTTAACCATGATACAAACTTTAAAGAATTATTAAAATTAATTTAAAAATTAATATAATGCAACAAATCTAACGGTTGGATTATGTAAATGCATAGAAGGTAGGATCCAGAGGTTTTCGTCGAACACCTATTGTGTCTCTCAGAAAATCTCAGAACATATCAACATTTTTTTTTCTCCTGGCTTTAACCTTTTATGTAGGATTAACATATCTAATTTTACAATGCTTGTAATATTGATAAGATGTACTTTCATTACAGTAGTGAAAGTGGTTCTATATCTATGGCCCGCAGGATACCAAGAGTTATTCATTTAACCTTTTAAAATAATTTTTCATGGTAATGTCTCTGATTTTAATTGTAAAATATTGTACCAATGAATTATCTTCCAACAAATTGCAAACCTTGCAATTAGTTTCATTGGTGGTAGTATGTTTGATGCCGTGCTATCGCAAACCAACATATGGTGTTTTCGTTGACCATTATCATAACTTTGAAGTTTTCTGTGTGATGATACAGTAAAATCTTAAATGATATGCACTGTCACTTTAGAAATTCACAACTCCATTTTGTTTTATATATCTATTGATTTCAAAGTTGACTTTTTATCACAATATGTTAAGACAGAGCTTGTGGTTAGTGCTCATATTTACTACCAAAATCCTGGACTCAATGACAAGGACTTTTTCACAACTGACGTATACATTATATACTGTTGCCAATCCCTTGTGTAGAAAATTATGCATATTTAATTATTTTCCCAGCTGGTGGAGGTACAATAATACCAAGTTTGGTTATGGTGAGAGTACAATTAGTAAAAGAATTACATTATTATATTTACTTTAAGAGAAGTTACAACTTAAAAGTTCTGGTCATAAGATGAATTTTAGAACCATTTATTAACTAAGATTATTAGGTTAAACTTTCCACATCGACACATGCACTGAAAACATAATTTTTTAGAAATTGGATCATGTGTATAATAACAATCAAAATTTTTTGTACTATGCTATTAAACATCTAAAGAATGAACTTTGATGTTGTGGTCATGTAATAGACTAATATTATAAAAGCATTGAAAATGTGACGAGGAACTACAGGCCCCAGTTGACACTTCATATCAAATGGCCTGTTAATTAATCTGCCACAGGAGCCTGTCATTACCTAGGCTGCCTCCTCCTTATCATCATCATCATAATTATTATTAATTGTTCATAGTGAAGTAAGGAAATCTATGAATTCAGAGTGTATTTATTAATTAATAGACATTTCATAATGCACGAAAGTGCATTTTCAAGCATCTAGAAAACAAAACTTTCCGAAGGACACGTCGTGACTAAGACGTCTAAAATTTGATTTCCAGTGACTGAACAAGCAAACATTACGTTCTTTTCTCATGACCTCCCCCACTCTGAGGCCTCATCTGTACGATAATCAGGGTAAACTTTGGATCCGTGTCTGGTATTTGGTCTAAGCTGTCTTGCTTTTCGTTTATTTCTTCTTTTTTTTTCTATTTCTGCGCTCCTGTTGTTTTTTTAAGGTTGTACCATAGTTCCCTCTCAGATTATGGTACGCCAAAGTGTTCTGTCCTTGGCATTGGCTTCCAGTTTTTGACATCGATGTTGCTTTTAGGGTATCTTTTAAACTTTTCCTTAGTCCGCTTGTTTATGCTTGCCTTCCTTTAGCTCAGAGTAGAGAATTTGCTTCGGTAGGCAATTGTCAGATTCATCCATGTGAACAGCATGACTACATCATTGTAACTGGCTTTTAATAATAGGAATAGATTGACAGTGTGTCATCCAATGACATGAGACCTTCTTAATCCTGTTTATTGACCTCAGCACATTTGTTGCATGCAGCTTCTCAGTTAGGTGCATTTCATATTCTCAGTGTTAAGCATAGTTTGTTCATTAGTCATAATGATTTTACACTTACATTGAGTTTATACAGGAATCAATATTAGAATATTATGGTATGTGTGTGTGTGTGTAATTAAGTAAGCAAATGTGTGATGTCTATACAGTGGTACAAGTCAATAATATATTTAATTAAGGTTGTACTATTTACATTTATATAATTGCTTGTTCAGGTTTTGAAAATATTCAGTAGTTGCAAAATGGAGAAAGCAGGAAATTGCTCCAGAGCAAAGAACTCATCCTGTTATCTAAATATCTCAAGAGCAAGTAGCTTCTTGAGAATTTTCCCCCGACCCCCATTATACCCAGTCACTCGACCCTACTAAGTCCCCATGCTGCTCCAGACCCTGGCAGAGGCATACAGTAGGACACTATGGTGAAAAAAGAAGTTAAAAGATTGATAAAAATGTTGACCATTTTAGACAACTAAACTGTATAAGCATTTATAAATTTTAAATTGCTGCTGGTTTGTATATTTAACCAGATAATATACTAGATTGATGTAATTGAAATGATTAGGTTATGTGCTATACCTGTTCTGTAAGTTTATTGATTATACAGGGTAATAATATTTATTTGTGTTGATTGTGTAATATAACTAGTAGTAGTAGTATTTGAGAAGTGATTCCTAAATATACTGCACAAAATGGAATTGTTTGACTGGGTAATAAAAAACCTAATTAGTTTGGTTTTGTCAAGGATTGGGTATTTAAGTACATACTATAAGATTACCAGGTTACTTTGGTCATTTGGAGCATGTTATATCATATACCTTTTGTTTTTGATTAGGAAAATACATGATTTTGATTTTCTCTGAAAGTATTTTCTCATTTCAATTTCCTGTCAATAATGAGAGAAATTTCATATTTGATAGTAACCAGTTATGTTTATCTCTTCAGCCCATAATTTTCATCTGAGTTAGATAAAAGAATCACCAGTAATTAACCAACTTTGATACCTTGCACTTAGATACTCTATATTGATGTATTGTTATCTAATCTAATCATGGTGCTATTTTTGTCTCATCAGGGGCTGTTTTCTGACGTCTTCTCTCATCGCTACGCTCTCATTAAGTCTAACAATCCCGCTATCAGTTATCGCTGACATATTCCTAAATAATGTACGCAGATTTGTATACTTTTATTTCAGTTTCTTTTTGATATAGATATATGACAGTAATTAATATCGATACTAATTAAATGATGAAAGTGAAACACTGCCTGATACTTCATTTATTGGTTAATTTCATGATGATGATTTTTAAAAATTGGTAATTATTTTAATATATTTTAATTATACGATGTTAAATGGTTTATTTAACAATTAAATTGCAAAATTATTGTTGTAGTTAATTGTATGCGGGAGTCATAGACTGACAATATTATAATTCATAATAATAATTCATTATTATTTAGTATGAATACTACTAATTAAATGCTACTAATGAAAGTGAAATACTATAGAGTACCACAGTCGTGTCGTCACAAAGCCAGGTAGCGGCCTCTGTTGCCAACTATACGTTGGTTACCGTTCATTACGCCAGAATGCCTGCATAGGTTTTCTGGAATAGGCATTTAAAATCTAATATTTTGCCATCAAAATGTACTAAAAACACAAAAGTTCGCATTATATTAGTTATCGAACACACATTTAATCATCAATTAAAATCTACAAAGAAAAAGTAAGGTACGACATCTTAATAATTACGTTAGAAATTGGGATCAATGGTTTGTCAGTGAAGGAAAGCGGTTGAACGCATTTTGCAACTGTAGCATCGGAGTAGTATCACATGGTATCGTGACGTAACACTGTAGTACTCATAATTTTCTATATTTACATTTGGTTATTCACTTTGTATTACTTTTGTGTTTAATTTGATAATAAGTATTTGAGAAAAATGTATGTCCCCATATTACCGTTTAGAAACTCTACCAACTGAGCTGTGAGGCCAAGTGGTGTACACCCTTGGCTTTTCCAATTAAGACACATTTTTCTCAAGGTATTATGTAATACGCAATGAATAATAGTAAATCACATTAAAGTAACTTTGGTATGGAGATACACCTCAACTGGTGTTGATTTAATATTGACATTTAAATTGCATATTTCAGGAGTGATGGATTGAAAATATTCAAGATTATGCTGAAATTGCTTTTATATAGGTTTCTTCTAGATTAAAAATATGGTTTAAAGAAAGTTAACGTTTGTGATACTATTACTATAGGCCCTTGATTTATTTTAATTATTACCATGTGGATTGCTACAAATTGTAATGTATGATATGGATTGTTGTTGTTGTTATTGTTATTAATTATTATTTATGTTGTTATTGTTATTGTTATTATTATTATTGTTTTTTTTTATAATAATTATTTCACTTTGATTTTTGTCTCCTATTTTAGGTTAAATTTACGTGGATGTTCTTTGCTGGTGCTGGTCCTGTATTCCTGTCCTTCATAGCAGTCAGCATTTTAAATCATTACAATGACTGGGATCCCATTCGGGTGGCAGCCTGCAAACTCCTCAACTGTATCAAATCGCTAGTCAGTGCAATATTCAAAAAACGATCTCAAACAAGGTGAGTAGTTTATCGGAATACTAGATAGAAAATGTAGTACAGCAGTAAGGTCTTCGCTTATAACCTTAATATGGCAGGGCTCCAAGTTAGAACAAGTAACTTCTTGGAGATCTGCTTAAATGAGCTTTCTTAACACGTTTGACTTTATTTTGCTTTGCATGGTGATATCTTTCTGTACTGACAATTGATAAAGTATTAAAATCATGCAAATGTTTTGAATTACTGTAGTTGGAAGATTGGTTTTATTCCAGGAGATTCTTGCTTGTTGTGGGAGTACTGGAGGCTGTCCCAATTTCCAGGAGGCTTGCAACCTCTGATATGGTTGCGCAAGGCTGGTGGCATTGCCAGGGGTGAAACCAGCGTTTGCCAGACAGATGACCATTGTCCCCGACTAGAGCAAAGGGGGCGTGGTCGGTATCGCCCAAAATGTCTCAAAAGTGATCCCCTGAAATATATAACAATTTAGGGGTTTCAAAGGCTTGTTTAGTCAATTTTATAGATAAATACTAATATGTAGAAGATACATAGAATTTTTTTTAATCTCCTGACTAATTGTGGTTTTTCTTCCTGACGGAGACATTGCTTGTGTCCTTAGGCAATGCTTATGGAGGTTGAACTTTATGCTATATAATAATCACTTAATATTCCCTGTCAGCAGGGCAATAATCTATCATTTATGTATTTAATATTTTCATACAGGGTACCATTTATTAGTGGTAATATTATTATTAGTGGTATCATATTTGAACAGCATTGAGACTATATTATGTGCAAAGCAATATCATCCAAACCCTTAATTTACATCTTTCATGTTTCCCCCCTCTTAGATTACCTGAAGACCAGGAACAGACAGAAAGTTTAATATCCATGCATGATATTGAGAGTGACAGTGATTCACTCAAATGCTGTGGCAATTGAATATCTACGACATAAATGATTTAAAATACAAGACAGTTTGAATGTCAAAGTTCATGAAAAGAACTCCGCAAAGTGATAGTACTTTATATAAGCATTTTTATTTCTGAGATTCCTGAAGCAAAATTTTATGTTAATGTGAAACATGTACCCTGACAGGAAGCTCGGAAAGTCTTCGATGGAATCTATCAAGCCTCTCAGATGAGCTCCGGCAAAGGTTCCTGTGACCAACATGAAAATAAAAGCAATCACTTTCAAGAAAATGTGTCGTTGTGGCCGAGGAACATTTTGAGAGAGAAGAATATGTTGATAACCAGTGACTTATATTTTTATATTCCTTCTGTTTTCTACAAGAAATCTTCAGATGAGCATTGTATATTATCTGGCCTTCATGATTTTTCATATTGGAACAAAAAAAAAAGATGTTGCAAATTAATTTGAATCTTAATTACCATTACGCTAATTATGAAAGTGTACATTAAACGTACTGATTGTGTGGTCTACTAGTTTTAAATTTGTTTCATGTTTGAACCACTTGAAGACAAATGCTCATCAAAGGTCAGTAAGTCTACCAATCATTTCATTGATAGTCTTACATAGACATGTAATGCAGTATAGTACTTTTGCAATCTTGATGAAAATTATATTGTATTTATGATACTTTTGGTTTCATGGCACTAAAAAATATTCTGATTTCTCTCATTTCGTGACAGATTCAATTTGTTGCATTATGTTACCTATGTTAATATGCAAATTTTAAATTGCGAAATAATGTATTCTTTTCTACATGAAAACTAATGGTTAATCATTCTCATTACAGGCATATAAGCTGTTATAGATATGAATGGTAAATTTTGAATTGATGTACACATATTCATAATTAATTTTGCAAGGTTTTCCCTTTTGAATCATGGTTAATTTAATAGTGGTTGATGAGTTTAGTATTATTGTCTTTCTTGACTGATTAATACAGCTTGCAAGTAAATTATCAAACAGACTATGGCTCTGTTATTTTGAATATAAATTTATGTTTCAAAGTATAAATTTCAAGTGACAAATCCTAACCACCTAGATATATGTGACTACCCAATTTATTGAACTATTCAAATTTGAATATGAAACAGTTTTAGTATTTTCTTTATCTGAAGCCTTGGATATCTGATCTTTCTATTTTTTATTTTTTTATTTAATATATAAATATATGTTTTCAATCAAATTAAAGTGGATGCTTGATTTTGTATTATGCATTTAATAATCATTTCAAGACCAGGACTATTTAAAATAATGATGATTTGACTACCATAATTTTTTTAATGCTGAAATATATACTTTCAATTTAAACACAGATTATTTTATATAGGGTTCTACTGTATTGTTGGAAGTTGATGTAATGGAATGACATTTGCTATATCATTCCAGTGAGAGTAAAATTTAGCAATAAGTATAGTTATTTTCCATACACTTGGAAAACTAATCCGTGAAATATAGATTAGTGCAAAAGAACAAATTTTTTGATTCAATATCACTCCCAAATGTATCAAATTTCCGATTGGCATATAGAAAACAACTATACTAATTCTTATTCTGTTGGTATATACAAAATATATAGTATTATATAAGATCTACCAGTATCCTAAAAGAAACAAAGGAAAACAGCCAAGAGACAAAGAGTAGGCAGTAGAAGAGTCCATGTCACTGCTCTTTTCTCTTAACCCTTTAAAGGCAATACATAAGTTAATAGTGAGTTTTTGATTTGTGACGACATAGAACGGTAGAACATAATGACACCATGTTAATTTAACTGCGCATGTCTGAACGTTGTGTGTTAGGTTCTCTCCTAAAATCTGGGCCGAATCAACATTGAGGACTGTACTGTATTGAATATTGGTACATCAATCTGTGTTTGTGACATCTCCAAAAACCCGGCGTAAGACATCAAAATTTATTTAAAGTAGAAGTCATGATGAGTTGTACTTTCTCATTGTACATTGTCAATTGAGAGCTCCCTAATATGATAAAAGCATATTTTTTGCTGTTTGTGGGATATCCATGGCCAGCTGAATTCAAGGAGAAAATTAATACAGTAGTAAAAACATGCAATGTATTTGTGGACGATTGATTAGTTTTTCAAGAGATTTTTGCTTCTTCACAGGAGGGCGGAGAATCGTGCCTGGTTCCAGAAGACTCCTGCTACTCACAGGAAACTTGGGAACCCAGGTGTCACCCGCTAACACTGTATCCAGTTTATTTCTTTGAGAATCTAATATACTAAGTTGCTACCATTCCAAATTTATCAGCATTATAATTGTGATGTTCGCAGGGACGGTAGACAAATTGAGGAGTCAAGTGATGCGAAGATAGATTTACAAAGTATATTAAATTATAGTGTAATATAAAATGTTTTTATCTAAAATATATTTCCCTTTTACTGTATATTAAAGCCTACATTATATCCAACCACATAAAAATCATCCTTCTGAGTTCCAAATAAATGGAATGCTATTTCCATTCTCTCAATTTTCTGTTTTGTAGTGATTTCTGTTAGAACCAAAAAGAAAGAAATGTATAACCTAACAGACCTTTGCTTAGTCCTTGAAGAAGGGAGACTTCACATCATCACTGTTAATATTGAGTTAAGATGTTAGGAAAATATTTCTACCTCAGTTTTTGTTTTTTATGAAACTACTATACATGTGAGAGGGTTTACAGTGGGAGAATATTTCTGTATGTGGAATTCATTACGAGTGTGAGTGCATATACTTTTCAAATATTATGAAATTGAAGGTGATTATATATATATATATAGATATATATACACATATATATATATACACACATATATATATATATACACATATACTTGTAGCAGACGTATCTCGCTCAGTAGGTGTTTTCTCTATTAAGTAATTATCAATACCTTCAAAAGTTTATAAAGATATTCCTTTTAACTCTACCTCTTTATGTTTTAACATGTAATCAAGAAAACAATAGCAATTTTTTGAGTCTCAGTTTTTGAAAGTGTACATCAGATTCCATCTGTTTGTTTATTCAGTTTATTTGAAATATACAGTAAACTACTGAATTACAAAAATGACTACAATTTTACATTTTAAGTCTGTGTAAGATAATGTTAACATTTTTATAGTACTTGATTTAGGATTATTTTGGTTGAAATAACACATATTTATATTTTTTGGAAATTGTAATTTTAATATTAGCATTGGTATTTGGTCTCTTATATTCACTTTGTGATAATTTTCCAATGTAATTTTGATACACATACACAAGTACATGCATTCCATTTTCCACTGCACACCCCCACACTATTCTATTTTAGTATACAACCAAAAATATGGTAATCAATAGGAATGTTAGGGGAAGAGGAGCCATGCGTGAATACTATTTACAACTGAAATCAAGGTGTAGTCCTCTCTCTGTATATTCTGTTCATCCAAACCATGTCACCTTTGTGTTGTAGATTAAATACACAAAGTATTATTGTATTTTATAGTATGTCCAGTGGTTTGGCTGTAACTTGGTGGAGGTGCTTGTCTTACAGTCCCAGAGTAATGGGTTCAAATTCTGTCCACTAGTAAATTTTCTGACGATTAGAAAATCTCCATATTTAATGTAACTGACACCCTTATCCTCTTTCTCTCAGTGTCTTTGACATAGGATTTCCTCTCCCACTTTGTCTTGAACCAAGTGTGCCAGATCAAAATTTTATATATTTTGTTGCTCATTGAGTGTCTTTTTAGATTACATAAATTTGTTCAGCCAGCATAAATATGTATACTGTAAATAATATTCTTATTTATTTTTTACTTTGTATACATGTAGTATTGATAATTGTCTTACCTATCTGTTTCGCGTCATTTGGCGCATAATGCCCAATTAGTAATTGCAGATAAACAATATAACAATTGCCTTTATTTTGTACAGTATAATATAATTATTCAAGCATATATCTGTTTGTACAATAATTATGTAATGTTCCTAATTGGAAGAAATAAAGTCATAATAAATTAGTTTCTGTGTTATTTATTTTCATGTCTATTCCTGTAATTATCTTGAGAAAATATAATTTACTCACATACTTAATATTTCGTAAACGATCCACTCCATTTATCAACTAAACTGACGATGTTAAAGTCCAGCTTGGTTTGACGTCACCTCGGTTAGTGTTGTTGAGTCTACTTGAGAATGAAACGTAGTACAGTATGTGAGTGAATAAATAATATTTTTCTCTTATTGGATCAACAAAAAAGAACATTTTAAGATACGATAATTATACATTTGTGCCAAGATGAGATTATTTCAAGATATTCCTGTAATGATTTGATTTTGATTTTTTTAAAATTATTTTTAATCGAACAATGACTTAATGTTTGTACAGACAACACTTAGTAAATTACCACAGGCTGGTGATATCTAATTTTATGTCTTTGATTCTCACATTGCCCAAGGGCGTAGGCTGGCTTTTGCCTGTGAGAAGTTATGCAAAAAAATGAGATTGCGCAACTAAATCCCTATTACAGTACAATGAAAACTCAATGGTCGATTTTTTTTAACCCACTTAGCAAAACTATTTTCCTGCTATGAGAGTGGAGTCCCAGACGTTCCCCTTCCCTAGCCAACGCTCATTTTGCTGATGCGGATAAATTCTGTGCTTCATTTTAGTTGGTAAACATAGCTTAAAGAACTCTTCTAAAATTTTAAGAAATTATACTTCTTGCAGTTTAGCGTACCATATCTCAGAGCATGCAGCGGTAAACAAATCAACCAAACAGTAAATATGACCATGGAGGAAACTCCATGATCTGACACAGACCCATGCAAATAGTGAAGCAGTTTAAAGAAGTATTCATATAAATACGATAGGCCTACTTCTTCCATATCTCATCTCGGATTAACTCCCAAACTATTGTTTTTGTAGTTAAGTGTTTATTTAGTCGATTATGATTTGTCTTCCTATGATATTCTATTCAGCCCTCCCTTCGCTCGCGTTATTTTTTTCAATCTTCACTTTTCCGAGATTTTGTAAACTTCAAATAAGATATTCTTTATCAGAATTATTTTAAATTATTGATTGTAGGCCTATACACATACTTTCCTACTTCTGTTAAAAGAGTTTTCAACAGCGAATTAGTTCGCTTGTTATTGTTGTTTTAGCTTTCGTTTGTTTTTTTAATTTTCTAATAAATTAAATGAAATTTAAATGTATTATTTTTATACCTCCTTGTTTATAGTACAAAATGAAATAATTAAAAAGACAAAGCTACTCCGAGAACTGAAGACTGAGTTTTGTTGCATGAATGATTGAAGTAATTTTCACTGTTCCCTGATGAAACTCTGTAAACCCCCACCCCCTCTACATTTTCCGCTTGCGCCTCCTTTACCACAAAGCCTTCGTGGTCCAGTGGTTGTAATCCCGACATTCCAAAAGAATGGCCATTTTGAAAATTAATATTAGTATTAGTAGCAATTCATGTGTGCCACAGTTTTTATTTCATTTAGCAGCTTATCTCGGTGGGGTTGCAAACTGGTGACCACTGTGTGCGCGCTGAACCCTCGAAATTTCTTGCTCTCCATTTTTTCCATCACTACCCCTCCTTGGCGGGTAAAATGCCAGTGTAAATAGCGCACTGTCTGGCGGACGATAGTCGATTTGCAATATAGTCCATGCCGTTAAAGAACGTAGTCCACTCATTGGGAAATTGAGTAGGAAGAATTGTCTCCTGGTGTAGGCCTACTGCCTAATTCACCACGAGAAGGCCCTTTCGTTGGTTATCCTTGGTGTTTTAGAAAAAAAAAATCTAATCTAAAGACGTCATTTAATTCAACAAACATTTTATTTTATTTTTTAATATAAACATAGGCATTCAAAGCCCTTCCAATCCGAGGTAGGTTCTACTGTATTTGGCAGTTTGTGTATAGTCGCCCTCTGCAGTAAAATCATATTTATTTCTTTTATGTAGAAATTACTCTTAAATAGAGAAAACCGATGTAGGGACCTAGGCCTACGTTTTCTATGTTTGAAATATAAAATTCTTTAAAAATACATTTTAAGTCAGTCTATATTTTATTTTTCAAACTGATTAAACCAATTAGAGTACTTACAACTTTTTGGAGCTTCCCGCCTATGTAGGCCTACGTTAAAAAAACACGATGTGCGGCGCATCATTCAAATTCGTTATTTTGTATTAAGACTAGGTTGTAACATGCATTAACCCATATTTGAAAACATATAAACTAAGAACCCATTGATGGGCCTATTACCAGGAAGATGTGAAAATAAATGTTCCTGCTATTACTTAATGTTTAATTTTCAGGGACGGATTTGGAGGGTGGCCGCCTCCCCCTCCCCACATTTTTTTTGGAAAGTTAAAAAAAGAAAGAAAAAAAGAAAGAAAGAAAGAAAGAAAAGAACTAATTGATCGCCCAAAATGCCTCATATATTATTTTCGGGCGTCCGCCCCTGTTGGTAGTAGGGATCAGAATGTGCTCGGGTGTCTTTCGTGGTGTGGCACCTTTATTTTTTCCCCATTCATTGGCTGAGTGGGTCCTACATGGGGGATTAATGTGTAAAAAACATACAAATTTTGATCCATGAGAAGCCTTTCGTTGCCTCAGACCTCTTTGTTACGACACGACCACTGATTAATTGTTCAATCATCGCTCAGTGGCGTATCTAGGGGGCACCATCCCTAAAAACACCCCCGGTATCCCCAAATCATGCTCAATTAGTTAAAAACCGCTAGCTAGCACCACTCACCTAATCATCGAGTCCCCCTCCCCAATCCACCACTTCACCTTGGCGCCTTCATCTGTGAGTTGTGATGCATTAGGGCTATGCGAGTATACCGTACTCTATTTACAGAGGTTATGTACAGTACCCGAAGGTGGTAGTGGTGGTGGTGGGGATGATGATGATGATGATTATGATTATGATGATAATGATAAAACAATATTGTATTGTATTGGTCTCCTCACTTATGACATCATGTCAAGAATTTGGAATGAAAATCACACATTTATCCATTGCCAAGGAAAAATAATTCTTTGTCACTTAACGATTCATTGATTACAGACCTATCACTTCTGTGTCAATAAAATACTTTGGAGAAAATAGTTGAAAATAAGATTCCTGCTGAAACAGAGAACAAACGGGATACTTGCCAATTTGCATATCGTTCTAGAGAGGCGTCGATGATGTTTCATATTTATTACTGGTTAGTCAGCTTGATAATACTCATACTTGTGCAAGAATACTGTTTTTAGACTTTTCATCTGCTTTTAACACAATGCAACCTCATATTTTAATGGACAAAATGAGTGAGCAACTTAAGAATCAACCCATTGTTTGGATTAATATTTTTTTTAAACGATAGGAGTAGGGCTGTGTTTCAAGACCAATTATATTTTCCTTGTATACAAAAGATTCAACTGCATTTGTTAGATGCTGATTCGAGATGTTTTACTGTTAATATGCAGATGACACTTGTTTAGTAGTGCTTGTTAAAAATAATGATATCAGAGTTTACCATGATAATTATTTCGCAAATTGGTGCTCAAATAACAAATGTTAAGAGAACAACAGATTTAATTTAGGCCTATGCACTTTTGATGTACATCTTCATGATAGATGTGATTGTACCATAGAGTTATAATAGCTCATGGATTGTACTAATATTATGTTTGTGTATGGATGCACCGTCACAGCAAGTATTGTGTACCGCTGTTTCGAAAGCGATTTCCAAATAAATATTATTATTATTATTATTATTATTATTATTATTATTATTATTATTATTATTATTATTATTATTATTATTATTATTATTATTGTTATTATTATTATTATTGATTTCAGAAAAGGTGAACAAAAGAATGTGCCAACGGTTAATAATTTAAGTAGGCCTACATAGGTACGGTTATCAATATAATAATGAGAAAAAATAGGCAATATTATTTGATAGTAACCTAAATTAGTAGGTAACTGTAAACAATGTCTGGTTGCTTTATAGAGAGCTAGAACAAATAAGTTAATTTTATTACCGCCTCCTAACAAAAATAGCAGATGCAATGGTGGGTAGTGGTTATAAGCTTGTTGGCCATCGCCGATTGATAAAGCAGGATGGGAAGATCATTGCAGGCAGTGCTACCGTGTGTGGGGGGGGGGAGGGGAGGNCCTCTTTTCGAGGAGCTTGGACCCCTCGTCGGGGAATTTATGGCGCCTCTGCCCCCCCCCCCCCGTTCATGAATGTTCTATTTAAATTTTCATTTATTTGGGTGTTGTTAACTATAACATTGTCCATATGGACCAATCTATAATCACCGGAGCTGATCAATTTCCAACAAATGTTGTACTAGAGTTTATAAATCTCAACGGTTAGAAGAGTTGGCAAATGAGATACTTTTATAATATAAAAGTGGACCTTCTGAAATTGGGAGGTGGGGGTAGGGCGTCCGCTGGCTACGGGTCTGGTCAGAGGGGAATAGAGACCGTTCAGTCATAGAGTGTACAGAAGAAACTTTGATTCACTTTTTTACTTTTACTTTTTACTTTTTTACTAATTATTTCTTTTATACGGTGAGTAGTAGGCCTAATCCTTTAGAACATCAAATGGATTTTTTAAATTACCTCATTAGTACTGTACCTCATTTTGTGATATTTATGGAGAGGTAACCTATGTTGCACTCTAATTTTTGAAATACGATAGACCTCGCCATATGTGCTAATAGTATAATTGTACCATCAAAAAGTCAATCAATGGGTTAAAAACAATTGTTATTTCAAAGTTATTAAATTCAAAGTGTACGGTATTTCCTGTGATTCATCAAACGAATTAAAATAACTTTTAGACTATACATATTTCACACGCGATTCTACCAATAGATAGGGCTTATGTCAGATACATGAATCCCCATGGTAATTTGTTCTATCGAATTTATAATCAATATGAATACTTATTGACTTTTGATTCATTGGACACATGAGGTAACTGAATGTTAAGGAAAAAAAATTATTTTTGCAGTAGAAAAATGTCTGTAAATCATTTTTGATCTGTTTTCATTGAAAATTAGTACATTATTAAAACAGTTTAAAAGAACAATAAACAAATAAAGTTTTTAATTTAGGTTTTTCAGATTTCACCACAGACCGAGAGAAGGCCTGAAAGTCACTCGGCCTATAGACGAGGCCTATATCGTACCAATTAACAAATACATAAGTTATACATTAAAGTCCCAAAAGGGAGTAGAGCATAAAGGGGAGTTCAAAGTAAAAAATTCTATTTAAAAACATGTACGGTATGTTTTAATAATATTTTATTAACATTTTCACAGCTTCTCCGAAAAAGAATGCTCGTCTCACTATATATGTTAATATTTTTCCCAGCCTTTATTTACACACATTATAGGAAAGAATTCGAAATGCATATTAATTAATTCTTTGAAAAAACGGATGTTGATTAACCATAAAATAATATATTTTATTTCTAAATTTCTCTGCTATAGATTACGAAATTTTTGTCGGATTTTATACAGGCATATTTTTCCTGAGGATCTTCCCAAAGACGTTAGAATTAACTTAAATATACATTAGAAATTTTAACACCGGATTTTTTTTTTAAATTAATTTAAAATCCCTTTAAAAAAAAAAAAGAAGAAAGTATCAACACTTTCAAGAAGTTACAGGTTCAATAAGTGATTTTTTTTTAAATTTTTAAATTACAGATGACTTACTAAATAATTTTTACTGGCAATATTTAAGGGTGTATATGCATCGGCATTATGAATATACCTACTGCCTGCATGTGAATGTGCTGGCAGAAAAGTATTCTTGGATGATACAACAGGCCTACTTACAATTTTCTAGACGATCTCTGAAATTTAGTATGCAGGTGAGTTGGGCGGTGGTTAATAGTTTGACTGGTAGGCCTAATCTAAGGGAAGTGGGGACTGAATCCATCTCTTTAGGGGTCGTTTACAATTATCAACATTTTCACAAGTGTACAAACATTACTCTTTTTCGGTACCCCCTCCCTCCCCTCTGAAATTGTACAAAAGATGTTGATTTTGCAAAACCATTCTCCATTATTTGTGATGTGAACTAAAGTAATGTAGATGGTTGCTTAAAAATGAATATTATATCCATGGTTAGGCCTACATTATCATTTTACAATTATTTTACACAATGGACGTTGTTTTGAATCTACATTTTTATGCATATTTAAAAGTGTACACATTTGTTTACCCCCTCCCCAGTGGTGGCGCCAGGAGTTCCTCGACGGGGGTCCAAGGTCCCCGATGGGGGAGGAAGGGGCTAATGTCCCCGACGAGAAAAAAGTGGGCGTGGTCGGGCGTCGCTGAAAACCTTTCGAAAGTGGTCCAGGGGACGTATCCCCCGAAAATATGACAATTTAGGGGCTTGAAAGGCTTATTTAATCAATTTTAGAGTCATATTAGAGATTGATATGTACAAAATAGGCCAACATATAATTATTTTGAATTTTTTTTTTTATCTCCCTGACGAATTATGGTTTTTCTCCCCGACAAGGGTGGGGGGAATGTAGGCCTCTCCGACAGGGGGATGTTTCCCCCTACCCTCTTCCCCTAGTGTACTGTTTGTACACTTGTGAAAATGTTGATAATGTTGAACGACCCCTGTTAATTGTTAAAGAAAATTACCGACGAAACTTGCTTTTCTTGAGTTCTGATTTTCATTTCAAAGCTACTACTGTAGTCCTATTGAAATGTTTTGAGTTTTAAAGTTTTATTTGGTAGGCCCACTACACTGTCATGCCATGGTCTTATGATAGAAATTTAAAATAATGTACAGCATTTAATTGAAATGAGTTGAATTTTTAGGGTTACTATTTCAATTAAACACCGTAAACAGTGTTTGTTTAGTAATAATAATAAATGTTAAATAATAATAATTTGCTTTTGTTATTGTTTTGGTCCTTTTTCGGCCTCTGTTATTAATGTTTGAGCTATGGAGAATATTGTACTGCACCATGTACATATTTTCCGAAATAAAGACGAAATGAAATGAATAAATAAATAATAAATAATAAAAAATAAATAATAAATAATAAATAATAAATAATAAATAATAATAATAAATAATAAATAATAAATAATAAATAATACATAATAAATAATAAATAATAAATAATAAATAATAAATAAATAATAAATAATAATAAATAATAAAAATCATATATTATTATTAGAGACTAGAGCGCCGAACACATTAATTATGCCAAATGCCGATTATATATATTTTAAAATTATATTAATGCCGATCACGTACATTGGTATACAGTCCTGTACTCCTTTACGTGTAAACGATTGAGCACAAAAATGATGACATCATCATTACCAACCTACTTAACTCGTGTCGTCAGAGTAATTTGCTAAGGGTTGGGAGATTACCTTTACAACACCACTACCACTACTCTCTAGTAACACTCAGCTCTGGTGAAACGTAAAGATGTATTTTGGCATGTTAGTATACCGAATGGAGATCGCATTTTACATTGAATAGGCCTACCTATGTCAGTTTACTTCAGCACATCTTACATGTTTATGTCGCATATAAACAAACGATTCTGTGTAATGGTATAGTTGTTAGATCTGTGGGGATTTGAAAGTACATTTCCATCTAGCTAGGGCCTGAACTAGGCGGCGGCCTAGCAGCTAGGGCCTAGGCCGAGAGAGTGTCTCTTCCAGCGTTGGATTTTGCTGTCACGACTTCACGGAACTTACATGTTTCAATGGTTGCGCTTTGGATTCTTACAACTTCTTACTGATTATAGAATATACGTGAACTACTAGCTATCAATATTATAAGTGGTTGGAAATGAAGAATTCAAGGTTACTGTTATCTTTTGCAAAAGGTAGGCATATGACACTTGTTGAATGAGTTTTATTTACAGAATCGGATCAGCAGAGCTGGACACGAGGCTATAATATATTTCATGATGATCAGATGAGGATGTTTGCTACTACTACCCATCGCCCTATAGGCCTAGGCCTAGACCAGCTAGGCATCGGGTTGGGCAACTACTATGTAGGATCCTTGACAATCAGACACATTTTCTTCTGGACAACCACTGCAGCTGCGTTTTTAGGCTGTATCATCAGCTAAAAAATCTAGGCTACAGTATATTGTGGCAGTGTATTCATTATTTGTTCTGGATCATCAGGGACTGTAACAGTAGTCAGTAGTAGTCTAACCGTAGCAAGCCTTAGCCTACTAATTAATTGCTAATTGAAAAATGTAAAGTGGTAGTGTTTTGTCAAGGAGTAAATCCTATAAAAAATCTGTATCACCTCCATCCTCTGCACTTGTTGAATTGCATTGATTTTGCACATTCCGTACAGATTTTGCAGAAAATAGGCTTTGACTTAATATTAATATAACCAATGTATAAATAAAGCCGTTACGATTCTACGTACATATTTTCCTAGGGATTTTCCACTTGAATTTGAGCTAGTTTTTGAGGTCTGTGCAATTAAAAAGACTTTACAGTATGGATTACTGTTAACAGAGAAAAATGGGGCCCTATTTCTTAAAAACATGTTTTGTATCTTTTTTTTTCTCAGCTTAATTTATAGGCTCTGCTTATACCGATTAAATGAGCATGCATATTTGCGAAAGCATAACCACATAACAACAAGTCTTAAGCACTATGTACTGTAACTGGGATAATTACTTTAATAAACAAGCACACTTATATCAGTGGCACACTATCTTACATGTTGTGTTCTCATAAAAAAGTTACTAATACTGGTATGCATCATTTAATTTGTATAGTAATATTCCATTGCTTTTGTGTTTTTTTTTTAAATTTCCATTTAATAATAATAATAATTGTTGACTTATAGCGCATATTGTAGACTAACCTCTATGCACTTTACATTATTACCCCCCGTAATAGTGTAAAGTGTAGGCCATTCTACTTTTTCTGTGTTTTGAATATTCAGTATTTTAAATGCTTTAATTTTTGTATGTTTTATCGAGGGCTCTTAATGATCAGTTCATTTTAGAACTGGATAGGTCACCCTCTTTAAAAATTGTAAAAAAAAAAAAAAAAAATGAACCTACCAGGTACCCACTTGTACTCCTGGGTGGAGAGAGACAACCGTAGATAAAGTGCTTTGTGGTCTAAATAATTTGGGCCATTCTAAGCCATAAAAGCTTTCCCCATGAACCCAGTTACCAGTGATTTTATTTCGGGCCTGCAACCAAAGCGCTATTTGGCTCCTTGGTTCAGGCCCCCTGTTTGTGAACTTCTAGAGCCACCACTGGTTGTAGTTAAGTTAGGTGGCGCTGCACTGCCGCAGGCATGGGTCCCCAGAGGCCCAGCCCAAGTTTCTGATTTCCAATTTGAATGAGGGAAAATAAAGAATTATTATTATTATACTTGCTTTTTTCATGGAATAAATCAAATGCAAATTTGATTCTCTTTTAATTGGCCCATTGTTTCGGTTTTTTGTATATTGTATTATACTGTAATTAATTTTTGAATAATGATTGCAAAGTATTAACAAGCCTGTGAAACCTAGAGTACAATATCAGGACTAGGTCTTACTGTAAATGGTTCTGTAACCACACTTGACCAAAAAGTTTACTGATACTAACCAAAAATCTTATTTAATATGAATCATAAATTAATTCAAATCTCTTCTTAAATTTCACCTTTTTCCATAGTCGCATACTTTTTCAGCACTGTGAGATTGGTATGCGATATAAAAGCTCAAATATTTAATATTATTGTTATACCCAATTGACATGCACTGACGAGGCGTGATACCCGATATGGCTGGAGCAAGCAAAAGTATGTCCTTAAGACCATGATAACCTATTATGAATAGTTTGTTTATTTCATTTATTTCGTAACTTGATAATACAATATTTAGGAGGTGTACCAGATTGCCAATAGCAAAATTAATCACTCTTTGTGGCTCTCAAATGCATCCAACAAAATATAATATAAATAATTATGTATCATAAAATTCATAACTGTAATAGATTACCATAAAATATTTTTAAAACAAATATGTTCATTTATAAAATGCATTAAAATTTTGCCTGGTGTAACAACTTTAGCAGCTCACAATTCTATCCTCACAGGTACAGTATGTAAGTTATAAATAGAAATATTTTAAAAATAATTTGGAAGGAGTTGGGAATTTGTCCAATGGTTTTAAGAGTTTAAACCAAATTGCAGACTATGCTACAGATACAGTATTAGAACTGTTGTACTCTACAAAATAACTTTGTAGAACAGAGCATCAGTCTGGATTATTATTAAGTAAACAGTAATCACAAGTAAACAATTGTTAAATTAAACACTAAACATAGGATGATGGTTGCTAAAAATAATAAATCAATTAGAAAGGTATTCTATGGTACATTATCTCTTTTCAGTTACCAATACTTAAGATCATTCAGCATAATCGGCCGGATTACACAATTATCTGTGTATAGCATAACATCACATCCTTAACTATCATGTTAGCATCCAACAAAATATGATATAAATAATTATCATAAAATTCATAACACTAATAAATTACCATAAGATATTTTTAAAACAAATATGTTCATTTATAAAATGCATTAAAATTTTAAATTAAAATTTTGTCTGGTGTAACAACTCTAGAGCTCACAATTCTATCTTCACAGGTACAGTATGTAAGTTATAAATAATAATATTTTAAAAATAATTTGGAAGGAGTTGGGAATTTGTCAAATGGTTTTAAGAGTTTAAACCAAATTGCAGACTACAGTATGCATTGCTACAGATATTAGAACTGTTGTACTGTACAAAATAACTTTGTAGAACAGAGTATCAGTCTGGATTATTATTAAGTAAACAGTAATTAGAAGTAAACAACTGTTAAATTAAACACTGTACGTAGGATGATGGTTGCTAAAAATAATAAATCAACTAGAAAGGTATTCTATGGTACATTATCTCATTTCAATTATCAATTACTTGAGATCATTCAGCATAATTGGCTGGATTACACAATTTTCTGTGTAAAGCATAACATCACATCCTTAACTATCATGTTAGCATAACATCCCTGTTATGTACCATCACATCACTATTGTGTTATGCTGTTTAGAGTCTCAGAGTAATCCTGCAATCAGTCAATTGAATTATTGTTTGGGTTTTAATTTTAACTTCATGTGCTGATGCTAGTACTAAATGTCAACTATTGCCATCCATCAGCTTACAGTATGCTAACTTATCCTACCTTTAGGCTTTCAGGCATTTCTTGTGCATAGTCGAAAGAATATTGAATAAATGTCATCAGATTTTTTGCCTTTGGGTTAGAATTATTTTTTTAGTCAATTGCATTACGATAATGAGGTTTGAATAATAGTCACTTGTTTTAATAAATGTGTGAATAAAGTATGGAAATTATTTTGTAATATTGGACTGATGTTTACAGAAAATACAAAAACAGCTGACTGTCTTAGGCTATAGTAAAATTTACATTATGTAAAAACATTTTGTAAATGGTAAATAAAAACTAATTTTCCTGATTAAGCCTGTATGTTGTGGTGGTGTCATGTCAAATCCTGAAGGTACTTCCAATGCATTTTAAATGTTTAGCTGCATGTTCCAATCAAAATGAATAGAAATTGTTATTTTATTTAAGGCCAAATAACGAAACATCTCAAACCTTGGTAGCATTATAATTGGGAATTTTTCAATTGGTATACAGGGCACTGTTTGGGACAGTGATATTTTAAAAGTTGCATTCTTTCAGACATTTTCATCCACAGAATTGATTTTGTGTTATGCTATATTGACAAATAATTCTGCATTAATAACTGAATGTTCTTTTTTAAACAATTAAGAATGGTGCCCAGTATGGCAGACCATGGGCAATGTTGATCGTGTTGGGATTCCGTGATTCAAAACAGGGGCTGTTGTACTGTAGAACTACAGGCCCTAATTTTGTTGTTTTTATAATAACGTTTTTTAGTAATACTAGTAGTAGTACTTTACAATGAAGACACTTTGAAGTGCACATAACATGAAACCGACTGTCTCTTTTTGTCCATTGTAATTGTAAATACCAAAAATGGGCGTGTTTACACCAAACATGGTAAATCTGGTCTGATGTGTACGATTAAACGGGATGCTTGAAATAGTTTTTAGTTCCTATGCATGTAATGCAATAGGAACTATTGTAATCACTCTTGCTATTTCCTATGTTTTTTATTGTGTGTAGTGTGTATGTGTGTGTGTAGACATTTATGCAAATGCGCATGCGTCA